>NC_057713.1:56035273-56077589 GCF_004010195.1 Chiloscyllium plagiosum | reverse complement strand
GTCGGGGAGTCCAGAACTAGAGGGGATAGGTTTCAGGTGAGAGGGGAAAGATATAAAAGAGACCTAAAGGGCAACGTTTTCACGCAGAGGGTGGTACATGTCTGGAATGAGCTGCCAGAGGATGTGGTGGAGGCTGGTACAATTGCAGCATTTAAGAGGCATTCGGATGGGAATAAGAATAGGAAGGGTTTGGAGGGATATGGACCGGGTGCTGGCAGGTGGGACTAGATTGGGTTGGGATATCTGGTTGGACCAAAGGGTCTGGACAGGTTGGACCGAAGGGTCTGTTTCCATGCTGCACATCTCTATGACTCTATGACTCTAATACTGATTGGTTAGCAAATGGACTTTGAATGGTACAGAAGTTACCAATGGATTGCCCCCATTATTGTTGATTAACAGTTAACAGCAGGACTTTGTTTAAATTTTAAACCAGGTAGCTTGACTGTGATTGGTCAGGGCATTGCCTGAGAAGCGAATGCTATTATGTATTCTGTTGAATTGGAACAGGTGCTGGGTGTGTGCATGGTCTTTCTGCCTGCAAAGAACAGGGCCCTGTACATTAATAGATGTAACTTTCAATATACACAGCAAAGCCAACTCAGAGTCTCCTAAATAGGTTTTCAGGATAATTCCATTCTCATTAGAGGATTATCGAGCAACTGTCCAATTTCAGAATTATATCTAATGTTAGATACTGTTTTTGCAGGTGTAGACTGGTTGGGTATGGTCAGTATCTTGCTTGTTACAAAAACCAAAATGGGCATGCTGTTTGATATGATCCAATAGTCTCTGGGATCTATGGCCTACATACACAACAACATTGAAACTCATAGATTACATTACTCATTTGTGTGATAGGCAGATGTTGTAGTGGTTTAATGGCAACATCCTGTTAGTGGCGAACACCATTTGTGTATAAAAGCAGTGTGAAACAACTGACTGCCTTTACCTGTTGCTTGTTCTTTTGAGTACTCTTCCCAGGTAATCTGAGTTAAAAATCACACAGCACCAGGTTATAGTCCTATAGGTTTAATTGGAAGAACTAGCTTTCGGAGTGCCGCTCCATCAGTTGATTGATGACCTGACGAAGGTCCTGGTGTTGTGTGATTTTTAATTTTGTACACCTCAGTCCACCAGCATCTCCAAATCAGGTAATCTGAAGTTGACAGGGCATTTTTCAACATGAAGAGAGTGACCACCTTTTCGGAACTTGTATGATGTACTGCAATAGATAATTTGATTACAATAGTCTTTATCCTATAGGATGGCTTTGATGTCCCTATTTCAACATCAAGTTTGCACAGTGAACAAATGGCTCAGACCCTATTTATGAGGCTGCCAATAAGGGCAATTTTATTAAACACGGAACTGGAGTAATCCCAGCATGTATACCGACCAATGAATGTAGGCTTGCAGTTAACAATAGTAGAGAATCCCCTGACCAATTTCTCAATTTATACATTGAGGAACAGGAGCTCATTTGACTGTTCTAATTTTCAATCTTGTCTCATGCAGTATTAATTTTGGTTTTCCCCATGAATTGGTATTCTTGTGAAATAGCCTGACAATTGCAAGACAAAAACCTTGTTTTTCAGCACCACTCATATTCTGTACCACCACACTAGATATTCTAAATGCATGAACCTAACTGACTCAAGTGGAGTAACAATAACAAAACTTTGAAATTGGGCAAAAAAACTTACCATTTGTTAAGTACAGGAAATGTTCATATGTTCAATCTTGTAGTGTTACGACACAGGGTTAACTCTCCTGCTTAATTTAAACCAGCAACGCAGAAAAGATTTATCCCGTGCAGTAATCTGTGAAAATTCGAGAGGCCAAGAACTATTTAAAGTAAAAATTAACAACTTTATTTCTTATAGTATATTGGAGAATAATTAATTAACAACTATTTACAACTCCTCCCTCTAACCTATCTTTTACCTTCCCCTTCTACAATACCAGTCTGATAAAATCCCTGATTAAGATTTATAAAACAAAACTTATCTCAAAACCAGGCAGCTTTCGGTTCGCCTCTCTATTCCGGTCTTCTTTTTTCATGAGGATTCTGCTTCACAGGTTACTGATCGATAAAGCTAGCTTTAAGACAGCTATTTTTCAGGCAATTTTTACATGTTGGCTTGGGAGTTCTCCTCTCAACTGTTCAATTTTCCTCGGTCTTATACCCCCCCCAAAGCATCAGATTGTGTCATTGGCTTTTAAGATTGTCAATATACTCAATTCAAACTTGATAGGAATTTGGGTTTTTGGGGGGGTATAATTTAAACCGATTGGCCTAATTGAAATCTGCTTTTGTCTCCAGGCAACTAGCTAACTCAATAGCTGGAGCACATGTTACATAGTGCTGTAACTGCTAGCTTTTAAATCTCTTAAAGGTACAGTGCACCCACATTTTCAGAACACTACCCCCCTTAAGAAAAAATGAACCATCATGATGAAAAAATGGCTTCTTTCTTTTAACATTAAATAAATACAAATCTCATCTAAACTCTATCAGTTAAATCCGCAATAACACACCTGCGATTACATTCTTATGACCCGCAACATGTATGATTTTTAAATTCAAAGTCTGTAACATAAGATTCCAATGAAATAGTCTCACATTTTTGTCTTTAAAGCATTCTAAGAATGTAAGCGGATTGTGATCCGTGTACACAACTGTCTCCGACACATTGTTTGTGACATACATATTAAAATGTTGGAAGGCCAGTATCAAACTCAATAGTTCTTTTTTCAATAGTGGAGTATTTCCTGTGGTTGGTATTGATCTTCTTCGAAAAGTGACCAACTGACAGTTCAATCTCATCCTCATCTTCCTGTAGGAGTACAGCTCCAAATCTTATGTCAAGAGCATCAATGGCAACTTTAAAAGATTATGAAAAAGATTATAAAAGATTATGCTATAGCTAAAACTGGTTTGGTGATTAATATGGCTTTCAAATTGCCAAATGTCTCCTAGCATTGTTCTGTCCACCGAAACTTTGTGTTCTTCTTCAGCAAATCAGTTAACGGTGCCACTATACTGCTGAAGTTGAGAACAAACTACCGATAGAATCCGTTGAGTCTTAAGAATCAAAGCATCTCTTTCTTCGAGGTTGGTCATGGAATTTCCTCGATGGCCTTTGTCTTTGTCAACCTTCCATGACCGATGTTATGTCCCAAGAACGTCACCTCTGCTTCCGCAAATTCAGTTTTGTTTAAGTTTATCACCAATTTTGTTTCTTGTAGTTGTTCAAAGAGCCCTGCCAACTGTACCAGGACTTACAAAAGATCACCACATCATCCATATAGACTGCAGAGTTTGTTAATCCAGCCACAACTCTGTTCATGAGTCTTTGGAATGTGGCGGGTTTGTTCTTCATTCCAAAGGGCATCACTTTAAACTGATGCAGCCCATTTGCGGTTACAAACGCAGAAATTTCTTTTGCCGACTCTAATAAAGGGATCTGCCAGTAACCTCGCATTAAGCCCAACTTTCTCGATATAGCCCTCCAATCGAGGAATTGGATATGAGTCCAATTTTGTAACAGCGTTGATTTTCTGATAATCCACACAGAATTGTTGAGTCCTGTCCGGTTTGGGAACTAAGATGATCAGCGAACTCCACTCACTCTGGCTTGGTTCGATGATGTTCTCGTCACGCATGGCCTCCACCTCCATCTAGACCTGTCCGACTTTGAAGGGATTAAGCCAAAAGGGGTGTTGTTTTATCGGAGCAGTACTCCCTATGTCTACTTCATGTACAAGAGCATTAATCCTCCCCATCTGATTCTTAAATATGTCCTTATACTACAGTAACAAATCTTTCAAATGTGTTCTATGCTCCTGAGACAGATAGCTTACTAATCTATCCCACTCCTCAAAGACTTCTTCATTTTCTAATCTATTTTGAGACACATCAAAATCCACATTATCTGGCTTTGATTCCCTTTGCTGCAGGGCAGTAACTAACACCTGTTTCTCCACTTCTTTCTCTCTAGTATAGCATGGTTTCAGCATGTTCACATGACATTCCCAATACCTTTTTTGCCTATTTGGCATCTTTACTAAATAGTTCAGCTGACTCAACTTTTTCTCAATTTGATAGGGATCACTAAACCTGGCTTTGAAGGGATCTCCTATCACTGGAAACAGTATTAACACATCAGCCCCTCAGGAAAACTTCAGGAATCTCAAAGTTTTTATCTGCGATCGGCTTCACTCTATACTGTGCCCTCTTTAGGTGCTGTTTAGTGAACTCACCTACTCAATTTAATCTTTCCCTTGCTTCCAATACATAATCTAAGTGTGAGATCTCCGACTTTGGCCCTGTCAATTTTTCTTCAATCAATTTCAAAGGATCTCTCACTTCAAGGCCGAATATTAACTCAAAGGGAGTGAACTGAGTAAATTCATGTGGGGTATCTCTAATACCAAACAATATGAATGTGATACCTTTATCCCAATCATTTGGGTAATCCTGACAGTATGCTCTCAACATGGTCTTCAACGTCTGATGCCACCTTTGTAAAGATCCCTGGGATTCAAGATGATATGCACTGGATTTAAAGTGTTGTGTATCCCAGCTATCTATAAGCTCCTTAAACAGACTAGCAGTAAAACTTGACCCTTGGTCCAACTGAATTTCTCTGGGTAGCCCATACCACGTGAAGAAAGCTACTAACTCCTACCATCTTCTTTGCCTTAATACTCTGTAGTGGAATTGCCTCCAGAAATCTGGTAGACATATCCATTATGGTTAACAATTACTGGTTCTCACTTTTAGTTCTTGGGAGGGGACTTACACAATCAATTATAACCCACATGAAAAGTTCTTCAAATACGGGAATTGGCAACAAAGGTGCTGGTTTTATTACCGCCTGTGGCTCACCTACCATTTGGCACTTATGACACTTATGGCAAAAGTTAACACATCCTTGTGCATTCCAGGGCAATATAAATGTACCTTAGCCTGAGTCTTTCATATGCCTAGGTGACCTCCTACAGGTAGTTCATGTGCTATCCATAATACTTTCTGTCTGTATGCTACCAGCAACACAATTTGGAGCACTTCGGCCCATTTCTCCTCTGCACTAACCTGCTGTGGTCTCCATTTCAGTCTTAGGATACTATCCTTCAGATAATAACCCTCTGGAATATTCTCTGCCTCCTCTTCAGAGTAGGCATCAGCATATTTTTCTTTTATTGTCTTGTCTTGTTGTTGCAAGTCTCTTAGTCTTTCAGGGGTAAACATTTCTGTCTGACCTTCTGCCTGTTCAGATTATTCTTGTACCATTACTTCAATCAGGGTATCCACTAACTGAAGCTCAACTCCTTCATCTTTCTCTTTATTTTTCACTTTGGGCTGTGACTTATAATGGTGGGATCTGATCACCACACAGTCTGAGAGAGTGCCAGGATATTTCTGTTTTCACTCCTCGGTTTCTTGATCTTCCTTGGGCTTCACAAGGGGTATTGCTCCCACCTTGGATCCTGACAGATCATTCTTAGGAACAAACTGAATTCCTGGAACTGACACCCAGTCAATCACTCCCACTGTAACTTCCCAATCTTGAGTTGGCAGTCCAACCTGATCTTACATGGGGGGCGCTAAATTTCTGTCCATCTATCCCACACATTACCATACCCTCGGTTAATAGATCAGAAAGAGTGCATATTCACTCTTCCCTTACTATCAGCGACTGGTTCAATCCTGTATCTCTCAAAATTATAACTTCTTCTCCTTATCCCCCGTTCTTTCTGAATAAGCTTTACCCAAGACGCAAATTCTTTGCAGAGATCACAAATCAGCCCAGCCCACTGTACACTCTCCTGCAGGTCATTGACTCTTCTTGGGGTCTCCTTTACTGCCTTCACTAATGCCACTGGCTTAGATTCTTTTACCACATCTTTTCCCATAGCGCATTTCTTTAACGACCAGCACTGTGTCTTTACGTGTCCCACCTGTCTGACAGTGAAAACACCTTTTCCTAGTGCCCTTTTGAAACCAGCACTGTAAATTTCTGTGTCCTGCCCTGTTACAGTGAAAATGCTGAGGCCTTTCACCTTCTGTGCACTCTCTTAGGCTTCTTTAACATGTGGTAAATTCTTACCAGTGCTCTCTACTCATGGTTTTGTAGTGTAGGATGTTCCCTTCTCCCAACTTCTATCCCTCAGAGGATGAACTTCTGGCCAGAAACTTGCCTTATGCACCAACATGTCCTCATCTGCTAATTCTGCTGCCCTTCTCACTTCCTGAGCTTTCTGTTCATCCATGTGAATTCTTACCATCTCTGGCAGTGAGTTTTTAAACTCCTCCAATAGAATAATCTCTCTTAGAGCCTCAAAGGTCTTATCTATTTTCAAAGCACGCACCTATTGATCAAAATAACTATGTTTAATTCTCTCGAGCTCAACATAAGTCTGACCTGGTTCCTTCATTACATTTCTGAACCGCTGTCTATATGGTTCTGGTTCCAATTCATAAGCACTTAAAATAGCCTTTTTAACCTCTTCATAATCTCTTGACACGTCATCTGACAGTACGGCAAACACCTCACTAGCTCTGCCTACCAGTTTAGTCTGAACTAGCATTACCCATAAATCCTCAGACCACTCCATTAGCCTAGCCAATTTTTCAAATGAAATAAAGAAGGCTTCAACATCTTTCTCATCAAAATGTGGCGTATTTTGACGTATTTGTATGTATCACTACCTTCTCATTTAATCTCCATCCTGTTAACTTGACTTTGCTGTCTATGTCGCAACTTCTCAAGTTCAAATACTTTCTCTTTTTGCTCAGCTAAGAACTTTCTCTCTTTCTTTCTTCCTTTCTCTCTCTCTGTCTCCCTTTCTTCTCTCTTTGCTCAGCCAAGAACCTTCTCTCCCTCTTTTTTTCTCTTCTATCTCTCTTCTCTCTCTCTTTCTTTTTCTCTCCCTCACTCTCTTTTCTCTCTCCTCTCTCTCTCTCTCCCCCTTTCTCTCTCCCTCCCTCTTTCCCTCCCTCTTTCCTCTCTCTCTCTCTGTTTATCTTCCAACTCCATTTTCCTCAGTTGTAATTTAAGTTTTTCTACCTCTACTGCGCTTGTCTGTTTCTCTGACATACCTAAGCGTTTGAGTAATTCCCTGACAATTTCAGCTTTACTTTTGTCCTTGGTTAAACCTAAATCTAACTTACTTGTTAATTGTAAAAATATGGCCTTTTTCTTTCCTTCTAAACTTCCTTGGCAAATTTGAAAATCTTCTTCAAATCCCAGAGCATCTTTAGCAATTTTAAGAGCCATTTCTCTCACTTTTAAATTAATCATCCACAAGTCACCAACCTTAAACAATTTGCCTCACCTACGTTTTATTTAAAGGTCTAGGACACTAAC
Source organism: Chiloscyllium plagiosum (assembly GCF_004010195.1). Classification (NCBI taxonomy): domain Eukaryota; kingdom Metazoa; phylum Chordata; class Chondrichthyes; order Orectolobiformes; family Hemiscylliidae; genus Chiloscyllium; species Chiloscyllium plagiosum. The sequence goes on along the minus strand of NC_057713.1, from coordinate 56,070,213 downwards.
CTACAAGTGTTTAAATCTGCTGGGACTTTTCGTACCCCCAAATTATTCAAATCTGTCTAAACCAGTTCAAATCCTGACCACAAGCCCCCAAACCATTATGACACGGGGTAAATATTCCTGCTTAATTTAAGCCAGCAACACAGAAAAGATTTATTCCGTGCAGTAATCTGTGAAAATTCAAGAGGCCAGGATCTATTTAAAGTAAAAATGAACAACTTTAAATCTTGAAGTATAACAGAGAATAATTAACTAACAACTATTTACAACTCCTTCCTCTAACCTATTTTTTATCTTCTTCTACACTACTTCTACACTGTGGGCGGCATGGTGGCACAGTGGTTAGCACTGCTGCCTCACAGCGCCTGAGACCCGGGTTCAATTCCCGCCTCAGGCGACTGACTGTGTGGAGTTTGCACATTCTCTCCGTGTCTGCGTGGGTTTCCTCCGGGTGCTCCGGTTTCCTCCCACAATCCAAAGATGTGCAGGTCAGGTGAATTGACCATGTTAAATTGCCCGTAGTGTTAGGTAATGGGTAAATGTAGGGGTATGGGTGGGTTGCACTTCGGCGGGTTGGTGTGGACTTGTTGGGCCGAAGGGCCTGTTTCCACACTGTAATGTAATGTAATCTAATCTAATGTAATGTAATGTAATCTAATCTATTTGTCCGTTAAAACCCCTGATTAAGATTTACAAAACAAAACCTATTATTTCAAAACCAGGCAGCTTTCAGTTCGCCTCTCTATTCCAGTCTTCTTTTCTTCTTCCTGGACATTCTGTTTCACAGGTTACTGATCAGTAAAGGTACCTTTTAAGAGAGCTACTTTTCAGGGTGTCACTACATGGTGGCTTGGCAGTTCTCCTCTCGACTGTTCAATTTTCACCAGTCTTATACCCCCAAAGCATCAGATCATGTCATTGGTTTTTCAGATTGTCAATATACTCAATTCAAACTTGGTTGGAATTTGTTTTTTTGGGGGGTGGGTATGATTTAAACTGATTGGCCTAATTCAAATCTGTTTTTGTCTCCAGGCAACTAATTACCCTAGCTATTCCAGTAGCTGGACTACATGTTACATTGTATCTTATTGAGAACACTTGGTGCTGTCACTGCTAGCTTTTAACTCTTTTAAAGGTACAGTACACCCACATTTTCATCACAATAGTTACACCCCCCAGATGAGAGTGAGTTTGTAAGGATGAGCATTCATAAGTTGGACATTTGTATTTTGGGGATCCCCTGTATTTGTTTCTTAATCTTCCATTGTCCTTGAAGAATTGGTAAAAACCCTGATACTTTATATACATTATGTTCCTTATATATCAGGATAAGACCTCACAATATATTAAATTGAAGACAAACAATAAATCCTCATTTAAAGCTGAAATTGAGTTCCTGAAAAATAGAACATCATATGAAAAATCTTTAAGTGAATATTTTCTCATTAAAAATCAAAAGTAGGTTGTGTTGTGGAGAGATGTCAAAGAGGAGTCTTGAGTTCTGTGTTCAGCAGTACAGGCAATCTTTATTCAGAGCTCTTTTAACATGTGTGGGAGACATCACTCCAGATCTGTCTTTTCCAATTGTCCCCTTAATTACAGCTCAAATCTTAGGAGAGGTCAACAACACCCTAACTCTCCCAACTGAATACAACATTTTTACAACTTTCACATTACAATAATTATGTGCAACATTGATGTCATTGTTAGGCACTTGCCCCTCATCTAAACATTCAATCCAATAAACGCAATCAATGATAGACAACCCTATGGCCAGCCCTCGGTCTTCCCATAATCTCATGATAACTACCAAATAACTCTGACACCTGTCTTTGGAATCTTGCAATATATCTGATGGTTATAATCCTTCCCAAACATTTGCTAGCTGCATCATGTTAATTGTGAATAAACTGGACACATATCACTGAGAACTCTTCCAAATTCTGTACTAACTTTTGTACAGGTGATTAGAAAGGATATTAATTTTACTAATTGTTAAAGCTTCTTTAAAATCAATTCTAATATAAAGTGTCTACAGTTCTGTGACATAACTGACAAATTGAGAACAACCCCTCTCTCATTTCAGCCTGAGAGATCAAACAAACAGTCCTTTTAACTTCCAGCTGCAATTCCCATTCCCACCATTTGATGCTGTGAGCCAATTTTAAACCAGAGTTTAGTTCTTGAGTGAATCTTTTATTGCTTCTACTTTGAACATTTTCCATTATTAATTTTCTTTTGATAAAAAGCTCCTCTTCGAATTCCACAGATGAGGGTGAACTTTACAAAGAGTAGTGATTGGAACCGGGTGGACATTGTTGACTACGAGCCCCTTAACTGGGGTTTTAAACCTAGGCCAATCTAGAAAGTCAGGGCTGATCCAATAGAATGAGGAGATTAGAATCATTTCACTTGAGGACCGACTCTGAGCTGGCTGGCTATAGTTAGTGTGCTGTGTACTAATAAATAAAGGATGACTTGGTGATGGGATATTGGCCTCTGCAGTTATTTCAATGGCGACAGAAGAAAACAGGACATGCCTGAGGAACTTTCGCTTGGAATTGTTCTGGCACCATACCTTTATTTGGGAAGATTAGATTAGATTAGATTACTTACAGTGTGGAAACAGGCCCTTCGGCCCAACAAGTCCACACCGCCCCGTCGAAGCGCAACCCACCCATACCCCTACATTTAACTCTTACCTAACACTACGGGCAATTTAGCATGGCCAATTCACCTGACCTGTACATCTTTGGACTGTGGGAGGAAACCGGAGCACCCGGAGGAAACCCACGCAGACACGGGGAGAACGTGCAAACTCCACACAGACAGTCGCCTGAGGCGGGAATTGAACCCGGGTCTCTGGCGCTGTGAGGCAGTAGTGCTAACCACTGTGCCAACTTGACTTGTTTGACACTGCTGTCAAAGACTGGCCAAGTATGTGGAAAGAATGTGATATTTTTTCTAGGCAAATGACATTGGGACAGATAAGAAGCAACAAGTGTGGACCTGTCGAACTTGTGGTTATAGGGGGCTTAACTTTCCCAGAGGCACCAGACATTAAAACCTTCCAAGAGTTGACAGAGATGGTTAAGGAATATTACAACTGAACCTCCTCTAATACTGAGATGTTATAGATTTTATTTGCCTGTTAGAGAACCAGGGGAATCTGTACTGGGATTTTTGACAAAGTTATGATGACTGGCAGAGGCATGTGATTTTGGATTAACCCTGAATGAGATGCTGAGAGACCATTTGGTATGTGGGATTAATGATGTAACCATGTAGAAGCGCCTACTATCTGAAGCCAAGTGGACTTCAAACAGGCACTGCAGCTGGTATGGTCATTATAAAATGCAGCAAGTGAGCATGGGAACTACAGGGTATTCCAATGGAATTTGACACCTTCACCTCCCCAACTGATCTTGGGAAACACCACTTGAGTGTAGGCAATCGCAGAGCCTCATGCAAGATGTGTCCTGAGCAGAAGGACCCTAGGCTAACCCACAGCAGAACCCCAGCTAACACATGCTGAGCCTTGGCCAAGAGGCTAAACAGTTTTTCAGGATCTGGGCCAGAAAGCCCTTGTAGTTGCTGTCGGTATGCAGACACAAGACAGCAAATGAGTCCTACAAGACCTGATTTGAGGAGGAAAACTCATAGACTCATGCCCAGGAGAGTGAACACTCAGGAAAATTCCACTACATGTGGGTTGGAACAATTAAATTACTAAGTGACACCCAAATTGAACCTAACTAATATGAATGTTTGCTTAAACGGTCACCGAGTTCCCATGGAGGTTGATACCGGTGCAGCTGTATCTGTGATTGCAGAACCTGCCTTTAACAAGATTCACTCGGGACTTCACCCTTTAAGCTTGTGCAAGACCTAAGCCAGACTGAGAACATAGACTGGGGACCTGTTACAAATTAAGAGTATGATTTCCATTCTGGTCTCTATTGGACCAGAATTGGTTGAGAAAGATTCACCTAGATTGGCTCAACATTTTCCAATTGGAAAATGGCTGCCTCAGTGAAGTCCTCGTGAAATACCCAGGAGTTTTTCAAGAAGGGCTTGGTACTACCAAAAGGGCCAAAGCCACTTTACATGTTAAGCAGGATGCAATTCTGAGATTTTGCAAGGCCTGCCCATTGCCTTTGCCTTGTGGGCAGAAGTAGAGGCAGAAATCAGGAGGCTGGAGAGTGAAGGGATCATCAAACCAGTGCAGTTTGTAGAATGGGCAGCACTTGTTGGACCAATTGTGAAGCCTAATGGCTTGGTTCGCCTTTTGGGGGATTTTAAGCAAATGGTAGGCCACTTCTCTCAGCTGGATAAATACCCAATCCCTTACAAAAGGACTTGTAAGCAAAATTGGCAGGGGGGGGGGGCTGTCCTTTACGAAGCTGGACATGAGCCATGCCTACCTGCAATTACGACTGGATGAGAAGTCCCAGAAGCACCATACAATTAATACTCATAAGGATTTATATCAATATACAAGACTGCCACTTGGAGTATCATTAGTCTGCACCCTTTTTCAATGGATTGTGGAAAACATTTTACAAGTGCTACCCCAGGTTGCCATTTATCTGGATGACATACTAATAACAGGGAAGACCAATAAAAAGCACTTGGAGAACTGGAACATAGTGCATAAACATTTCTCACAGGCGGGTATGTGCCTTAGAATGGGAAAAATGTGTTTTCCAGGTGCCCCAAGTGACCTACTTGGTTAAAGAGTTGAGAAAACTGGGTTACAGCCGTTGGAAGAGAAAGTGAGGGCGATCAAGGGAGTTTCAGCAGCCACGTCTGTACTGGAGCTGAAGTCTTTCCTTAGGTTAGTGAATTATTACGGAAAATTCATATGTAACCTGGCCTCCATCTTGGCACATTTACACCTGCTATTGAAAAAGGGTCAGCCTTGGAAATGGTTGCAAAGTAAAGAAGCAGCCTTTGGGGAAGTGAAAAAGCAGCGATCATTATCTAGGATGTTCACAGAGTCATAGAGATGTCCAGCATGGAAACAGACTCTTCAGTCCAACTCATCCATGCCAACCAGATATCTCAACCCAATCGAGTCCCACCTGCCAGCACCTGGCTGATGAACCTCCAAACCCTTCCTATTCATATATCCATCCAAATGCCTCTTAAATGTTGCAATTGTAACAGCCTCCACCACAGCCCCTGGCAGCTCATTCCGTACACGTACCACCATCTGTGTGAAAAGGGTGCCCCTTAGGTCTCTTTTATATCTTTCCCCTCTCACCCTAAACCTATGCCCTCTAGCTCTGAACTCCCCGACCCCAGGGAAAAGACTGTCTATTTATCCTATCCATGCCCCTCATAATTTTGTAAACCTCTATAAGGTCACCCCTCAGCCTCTGACGCTCCAGGGAAAACAGCCCCAGCCTGTTCAGCCTCTCCCTGTAGCTCAGATCCTCCAACCCTGGCAACATCCTTGTAAATATTTTCTGAACCCTTTCAAGTTTCACAACATCTTTCCGATAGGAAAGAGACCAGAATTGGACGCAATATTCCAACAGCGGCCTAACCAATGTCCTGTACAGCCGCAACATGACTTCCCAACTCCTGTATTGAATACTCTGACCAATAAAAGAAAGTATACCAAGCGCCTTCTTCACTATCCGATCTACCTGCGACTCCACTTTCAAGGAGCTATGAACCTGCACTCCAAGGTCTCTTTGTTCAACAACACTCCCCTCCTTCACTGTCCACTACACCTACAATTTTGGTGTCATCTGCAAACTTACTAACTGTACCTCTTATGCTCGCATCAAAATCATTTATGTACATGACAAAAAGTAGAGGGCCCAAGCACCGATCCTTGTGGCACTCCACTGGTAACAGGCTTCCAGTCTGAAAAACAACTCTCCACCACCACCCTCTGTCTCCTACCTTTGACCCAGTTCTGTATCCAAATGGCTAGTTCTCCCTGTATTCCATGAGATCTAACCTTGCTAATCAGTCTCCCATGGGGAACCTTGTCAAACGCCTTACTGAAGTCCATATAGATCACATTTACCGCTCTGCCCTCATCAATCCTTTTTGTTACTTCTTCAAAAACTCAATCAAGTTTGGCCCATTACGAGCTGAAGCAAGAGGTAGTGCTGACATGCGAAACCTCCCCATACGGTATCGGGGTAGTGTTGGCTCACCAGTGACCCAAAAGAGAGGAACTTTCGAAAATGTGCTTCCCAGACTTTGGCTGATGCCACACGCAGGTGTGCCCAGCTAGAGAACAAAGGTTTGCCGGTCGTCTTTGGTGCGACGAAGTTCCACCTGTACCTTTACGGATGGGAATTTGTAATAGTAACAGATCACAAACCCCTGCTAGAGGTACTGAAGGAAGACAAGGGGGTCCCTCCGAGAGCTTATGGTAGAATTCAGCATTGGGCTCGTATTCTCAGCATGTACAAGTACAAGTTAGAACACCATCCAGGAAGCCAAGTGGCTCATTCGGATGCCTTGAGCTGTCCCTCACTGGTGCATACTACACTGGTGATGCCTCCCCTGCAAGGGTCCGTTTTGGTTTTAAACTTACTGGACACTGCAGACAATATCCGACTGTGGACACTGTGGACAATATCCAAGTGAAACTGAAATAGCTGTTGGTAATGGCGGAAACAGAAGGGCCATCATAACCAGGATTCAAACCTTTCTGGACCCAGTGAGACCAGATCACCGTAGACAATGGGTTATTACTGTGGGGAGCAAGAATGATTGTCCCGAGTAAAGGCCACCGCCCAGATACTGGCCAAACTCCACCTGGGTCATCCAGGGGTTTTCAAGATGAAGATGCTAGCAAGAAGCTATGTCTGGTGGCCAGTGTTGGATGCTAACATAACTGCATTGGGGCAGTGCCCACAATGCCAATAAGGACAGAAATTGCCACCAGCAGTGTCCCCACATTCATGGGAATGGCCAGATAAACCCTGGACTCAGTTGCCTGTTGACTATGTTTGTCCTTTCATGGGCCCAATATTCCTGGTCATTGTGGATGCCCATTCTAAGTGGTTGGACATGCGTAAATTTCATTCAGCAAACTCAGGGATGACAATTGGGAAACTGCGAGCATTGTTCTTGATACACGGACTCCTGTCAGCATTGGTCAAGGACAATGAGAATTTGAATATTTTCTCAAGTCAAATAGCATTCAGCACATAACGACAGCTCTATACTGTACATCGTCCAATGGTCTAGTGGAAAGAGCAGTCCAAACACTGGAGACAGGCTTAAAGAAGCAGCCTACAGTGTCACTTGATACCAAACTGTTCCAGTTCCTGTTCCTGTTATGGGACCACCCTGCACCAAATAAGGGATAGCTCCAGCAGAATTGTTGATGGGGAGACGTCTGCGCACCAAGTTAAACTTGATATTTCTAGACCTGAAGGGGAGGGTGAAATAGCAACAGGAATGCCAATCCAGCCACATGCTCCTCTAAACAAAAGAGACAATTCCATTCAGGGACTGAAGCTTGGGGCTGGAACCATGGAAATGACCCTGTATGGGTACGCCGGTGAGGTTGACATGAGGTCAGGCACATGGATCACCAGAAAGTTGTTACTTCCCATATAGGGCAGGAGCAAAACATATATGGCTTCTCAGACCAGCCAGAAGGCCTGGCAAAAACAGTAGGTGCTCCCCCTCCGTCTAGTGTTAAAGAAACCTCAGAGTCCGAAATGGATGCTATTGCTGCCAGAGAAGAGGGGGAGACTTTTCCAAGATGTTCAAAATGCAAGAGATGGGCTACGATCTGGTACATGCCACCTGTATCTGAGTCCAGGTCAGAGGAACTGGACCTGGGCGAAAGCCTCAGAACAGAAGCTACAAGGGAAAGACCAGGCCTACATCCCTGGGTTCATGGTAGAAAGGAATGTAATAATTTGAACCAGGTAGACCTCATTAACTACAAGATCCTTGATTGGGATTGTTAACCTGGGTCAATCAGGAAAGCGGTGGCTGACTAATACAACCAGGAGAACATTCACTTCAGACACGAAAAGTTCCCCGGTTTGATACAGACAGAAACAGCACTGTTTCCTCATTATCTGAGCAAAGTGTGTTGTTCCCACTTTTCAATTAAATGTGAACACAGTCTGTTTAAGGGCCCTCTGTGGTACAGTGGTAGTGTCCCTACCCTTGGACTAGGAGGCCTGTGTTCAAGTCCCGCCTGCTCTTGAAGTGTGTAATAACATCTCTGAACAGGTTGATTAAGGAAAAATAATATAACCAAGAGAATTGTTCGCACTGGGCTTTGCTTGTCACTAATTCCTTTGCCAAATGGGTGTTTTTTCTGGTATTGGAATATTAATTTACACTTGGTGATTTCATTGTGTTTTGCATGCACGCGCGCACACACACACACACACACAAACAAAACGTATGCTGGGGAATATAAGCAACACTACTTTATGACAGTAGTATAGAAAACAATATAACCAGGAGATTAGAATCTCCTCAGTTCAGGACTGACTCAACACTGGCTGCCCACAGCCAGTATAATGTGCACTAGTAAATAAAGGGTGACTTGGTGACAGGACACTGGCCTCTGTACAGTTCTTTCACCAAGCCATTAAATGAAACTTGTCAAGATTCCACATATAACTTGGGGACATAACACATTTTCACTCTGTATTTTGTAATCTGTCTCTGTCACTCTTCCCTTGATCTTTGGATGTAAGAATCTGTACTTAAGATGCAATTGTTTATCTCTCCATGTTTTACAATCTCTTTGCTCTCTTACAGGTTGTCTGTTTACATTTATTTATGTTATCTTCCCTAATGATGCATCGAGCTTCTTTTACTGACTGCAAATATTTGCTCAAGGAATTCAACTAACCATAAGACATAGGAGCAGAAATTAGGCCATTCAGCCCATCGAGTCTGCTCTGCCTTTCAATTATGGCTGATGAGTTTTTCAACCCCATTCTCCCGTAACCCTTGATCCCCTTGATACTCGAGACCCTATCTATCTCAGCCTTAAAAATACTCAAATGACTTGGCTCACACAGGCTTCTGTGCAATGAATTCCGTAGATTCACCACTGTCTGGCTGAAGAAATTTCTCCCTCTCTTCATTCTAAAGGTCTTTCCTCAATATTCTGTGTGTTTTAATTAGATCTTCCCTATATCCTTCTTAACTCCATCATGTATAAACCCGGAATCTTCAGATATTTCTCATAACCTTTTCAAACTACTTTGTTTTTTGTCTTGCTAATTTATAATTACCTAAAAAGTTCAGAATACTATAGAATCAGACTTTTTTTTCCTACATTTTACTAAATAACAAACTTGGGACCTTGGCTAATCTAAGCTTTTCAAAAATGGCCCTTATTACAATTTTTGTGTATCTTTAGAACTGCCTGTTTACAGAAACCCGAATAAATTCCCTAATGTTTCTTCTCATCAGGGCACTTTTATGACTCCCCATGGGATCTTTCATTGTTTTATTCAGTAACTCTGTATGGAGACCACATGTCTGGCTCTAAACATCTGCTATGTTTAGCTGCCAACCCCTTTTGGCCATCGTGTTTCAACCAAAATGTGTCAGGTAGCCATCTTGTCAAATTTAGTCAAGGGCCACCACAACAGATTGTTCTAAAAAAAATGTTATGCACCCTAAAATAAAATATGTTATGTTGCTAAATTCCTACATTGGTCAAAGATATAATTTAAAAAATAAAATTTACAAACATGTAATAAATATGCTACTCACGTCATGCTCACCCTCTGTTGCTCCAGTTCTGCTCCAAAACCTTTCACTCATCATACATTTGCAACTCAATCTTCCCATCACTGCAGATTCTTCCTCTCATTGACTCTCTAATCACAGCCTCTCAACCTTCCTGTCACTGTCAAACATCTGTTTCATGCCCTGTACTGCTTTCTGATCCTTCCTGCCCAATTGCTGTCATTTCTCCCTCAACTTCCTTTCCTCTCCCAGATCTTTGATGTAGCACAGGGAACAAATCAAAGTGTTAGACCGTGAGAAGGAGGGTCAGGGAGCATCAGAGGCCATTTCAGTGATTGGGTCGTACAGCCCTATGTTAGACCTGTCATGAAACAACTTTAAAACTCAAAATACTAAATACGAATATCGGCCCAATAACTAATGATGGTCAGCAGAGAATGACTTAAAACTAGCTACCTCATGAAGAGCAGTGCTCCGAAGGCTTGTACTTCCAAATAAACTTGTTAGACTATAACCTGGTATTGTGTGATTTTTCATGTAAAGTAGGGCAGTTCAAAGTAGGGACTAATTTTTAAGCAGTTTTTATTCCAGAGCTTTTTCCTTCAAATAAACTTTCCTGTTTTAACAGTTTAGTACCCCCTTGAAGATCATACTTTGGGACCATTATCTTCCTAGAGCCAAGGTAATAGAAAACTTTATTTTTTTAATCTTCGGTCACAGAGACAGACCCTCAGTAACAACAAAAATGACTGTTTTTGTTATCTCGAGTTTCTATGTGCTGACAGTGATCTCGCAACCAACAACCTATGAATCAAGAAACTGATGGATCAGAATTGAAAATCTGGAGCAAACCGAATTAAAACCATTTCTGTTCCTACCACACAGTGGCACCAGAGAGCCTTTGGAAGCTTAACATCTTCAGCTACTACAGCACACAGAAGACAGCAAACTGGATTTTCCAAGAGGTAGCATCTCACATACTTTACTACTATCCTTTTACCACTACCATCTATCCTGTTAAGACTCTTTAGAATCTTACATTCTTCAGTCAAGTCATGTCTTACCCTTCTAAACGTCAATGGACACGTCTAAAGTATCCAATCTACCCATATAAGATACCAACCATTTTAGGTATTTCAGGACATTTTCCAACGCACTTAGGTCATACCTCAAAATAAGGAGATCAGTACATGCACAATACTCGAGATGTAGCCTTATCAAGGTTCTATATAAGTGAAGCACACCCTCCCTAGCTTTGCATTTATGTGTTCTAAGAAAATATTCTCTTAACTTCCCAATTACTTAAAGTACTTGTATACTAGCCTTTTGTGATGTTTGTACTTGGACTCCCAAATCCATCTACGTCACAGAGCTCTTCAATTTCTCACCATTGAGATAAAATGCTTCCTTTTAATTCTTCTACCAAATGGACAACTTCACATTTTCCCACATTACACTCTTATGTGTCAGATCATTGCCCACTCTATATTCTTTGTAATCTCATTGTGTCTTCATCAAAACATCCTTTCCTACCTATTCTGTGTAATCAGCAACCGTGTCTTTGGTCCCTTCATCCATATCATTAATATAAATTGTAAGTAGTTGCAGCCTCAGCATTGATCCCTGGCGGCACACTACTTGTTACAAATTGCCAACCTGAAAATCCATTTATGTCAATTCTCTTATCAAATGTCTTCTGTAAATCTATAGCAAAACATCCATCAACACCTCTTTATCGATAACACATGTTCCTTTTCAAACTGTTCACAGCCAGTGGATATTTGAAGTGTAGTCAATTGTTCTTTTTTAAGTAAATTAATTTGTACACACTGAAATCCCATTTTCCACATGATGTTGTAACATCTTTTACATTCACTTGAACAGGCAGATAACGTTCTGCCTACCAAATGCAGAGCTCCCGAATTATGGTACTTTCAAACCGTCTCTAATCTCAGTTACATCCCATTATATTTTTGTAATTTTGTATTTTCTCCCATTGACCATTACTAACTAGTCCCACCAGTGGATCACCAACTGAAGTATACCATTTCTTAACTAAAATTTCATAACAAAATTTGGCCTGGTGATTGTACTTTTACTTGTTCCTCAGATGGCCAAAGATTGCACTGACACACCACAGGGCATTGACTTTCGATATCTGTCCTCATTGTGAGGAAGCTGCCAAGGGAAGAAAATTGATCCACGTTGTCCAGCAGATCATCGTGAATTTTGTTTGTCAGGGACAGTGTTATGTGACAGGAAGAGGCTGTTGAGGATCTTTGTCTTCCATGTGTTTAGCCGAAGGGCCATTCTATCAATGACCTCTTTGTATACATTAATGATGCTTTGAAAGTGGCCTCTGAGTGCACATACATGCAAGTGTCAGCTATGTACTGCAGTTCAGAAGTTGGCATTGAAGTTGCACTTATCAAGGACAGAGAGTCTGTCAGTGCTCAATGGAAGGAGTACTTCAAGGATTTCCCCAAGCAAGACACAGTCCCTGTCCACGTCCCACAGCTTGCTGCCTGTCACCTCCTCAGTACAAACCAGTGCAACATAAGGTTGAAAAGTCTATCTGGTAGTTGAGAAAAGAAATAAAGCCATTAGTGCAGATCAAGTCCCTGCTGAAAACAACAAGAAACATGCTTACAAGAAGTACATGACCTCAATTCCTTCACTTGGAAGGAGGAGAGCAGGAGAACAGCAGATCTCTGAGACTCCATAATTATGACCATCTTCAAAAGAGTTAGAAATCTTCCTGCTCTCCAACACCAAGAAGGCTGTTGCAAATATTTGCCTTAATCACCTCCTCCCAGTGTGCTAAAGATTCCTTCTGGAGTCACATTGCAGATTCCGTCCAATGAGAGGCACAATGGCCATGATTTGCACAGTATGTAAAAATCCAAGAAAAGTGCAGAGAGCAAAGCAACATTAGAGATGGAGTTCTTCAAGCTTACAAAGGACTTCACCTCAGATCCATCACAGACCTATCACATGTGCAAATTGGATCAAACAAGACTGTGTCATTGCACCAACAGTCTTCCACATCTTGCTTGTCACAAGTCTCCACCCATCTGCATGAAGTTTCCTATTGGACTGGAGTTTCTCCAAAGGACAAACAACAAACTTTTCAATCTGCCTCACCTCTAATCTAAAAACATGACCATCCCAACCTCTGTCATTGAGGCACAATCTAGCAAGGCACTGAACTCCACTCATCAAGACAAGGAAAGAAAAGCTTGCATTTACTTTCATGAACCAAAATGCTTGGCAGCCAAAGATATAGGTAGTATGGTGGTGCTGTGATTGGACTAGCAATCTGGAAACATGCCAACTAGGGAATTTAAATTCAATTAATTAAATAAATCTGATATGAAAAACTCTTACGTTTGTAACAGTGAACATGGAACTGGTATGTAAGGAATGGGAAGAGTTGCAGAAGACATAAACGCTTAAGAGTAGACCTAAGAGACCATGGCGAAAGAAAATACTTGTAGAGGTACTATAAAAGGTAAAACAAGGTTTAAGATTGGGTCCCTGGAAGAACAAGAGGAATCTGGTGTTAATAATCAGTAACTTAAATAAAGAGTAATGTTCCGTGAGGGATGCAATGCTTTATTTCCCCCCCCAACTCCATTTTAATTTAGTCCCTTCCTACTCTCCTGACTCCCAATGCCTCCTCCTCCTTTTTGATGGTTTGCATTACCCATAATGGGTTTTGTTTGTAAATATTGAATTGAATACATGGATGTTTTTTGCTGGTGGTGGTTACTACTTTAAAAAAAAGCAAGAACAATTTATGATGATTTGGTGGTGGGAAGACATTGTTGTGCTCAATAGCACTTCTGAGTAGAAAAGAAAATAAGAAAGAGTGGTGTTAGCCAATGGGTAATTGGTTGCTGAGTATTACAGCTTTAGTTTTGCTCAGCTAAGAATCTGTAAGTTTTTTAAATTAATAAACTAAATAGACTTTCCATATGTTTATGTTTGGCTAAACTAAAAAGTAGTGGGTCACAGGTCAACTCAATCCTGTGGAATGCATATGCTGTTCCAAGTGGGAACTCCAGGATATCTCTTGTGAGCTGGACAACTATTTGGGCAGGAGGTGTTGGAACCTAGAGGAGCTCAGCTTTGGAACTTAAGCAGCAATTGAAGGCACTAATGCTTAAGAGTTATTTGAATACCATACTTCTGGATGTGAGAAGGCTGCAGCTTAAGATTGTACAGGTTTAGAAGAGGAATAGGTGACAACATATCACCTGTCCTCACTTCCATTGAATGATACGAGAAGTTCTTGAATATATCTTGCTTTTTACCTGGTCTTCATTCTGAATATGCATGAGGGTAATGGTCCATCTAGGAGGTAGAGCCAGAGCCAAATGCATGGTGGCATGGTTGGCTCTGTAGCAAAGAGTGGGCAGGAGAAGATTGAGAAAGAAAAAGTGATAGAGGATTCTATACAGGAAAGGACAGAGTTTTACTTTTACTCTTTCATGGGGTGTGGACCTCATTGGTAAGGCCAACTTTGGTGCTCATGCCTAATTGCCCTTGAGAAAGTTGTGGTGTGCCATCTTCTTGAACTACTGCAATCAATCTACTGCAAGTGCACCTATAGGGCATTTAATAAAGAAGTTCCAGGATTTTGATCCACTGGCAATAGAGGAATGGCAATATAGTTCCACGTCTGGATGGTAGGTGGCTTGGAAAGGAACTCACAAGCGATGGTTTTCTCATGCACCTACTCTGTTTTGGTTAAAATTGATCACTCTTCAGGCTGCATGGCTCAGATAAGCAAAGATTTTATTTGTGATATGTGGGGGGAAGCACATCTCAGTTACCCAAAGAGCTTCTTAAATGTGCAGAGTTTTCAGAACACGCTTATGTTGCTCAGCTTCATGCAAACTTGGGTTTGATAGTTTCTATGGTCACTCAACTTACTTGACTGGCTTCAGTTCCCTTATCTTCACATTCCATGTAGCAATGAGTAATAGGCTGTCATTGTTATCTTCTCACTCTATGTAGCAATGAGTAATGGGCTATCATTGTTACAATGGACAAAATACAGTACTTATTTTGGGACTATATGCACTTTAATAATAAGCCCAGTAATATTAACCCTTTTGTCCCTGATCAGACCAGCTTGTCATTCTTGCATGTTGAGATTGTGATTTTGGAAGGTGCTGTTGAAAAACAAATTTGGCAAGTTGCTGTAGTGTGTGTTGGATCTGGAGGGTGTGAATGTCTAAGGTGGTAGATAGGGCACTGATCAAACGGTCTGCTTTGTCCTGAATATGATGGTACTTTATAAGTATTGGAGCTGCATTCATTCAGACAAGAAGAGTCTATTCCATTACACTTCTAACTTGTGGACAAGCTTTGGGAAATGAGATACTTAACTCAGAATTTCCAGTTTTTGACCTGCTTACACAGCCAACATTCAATTTCTGGTCAATAGTAATCTCTGGATTTTGATATATGTTGCTATGAAAGTGATTTCAGTATGGTATGTTACCTCCCTAGTGACAGGATTCTAGATCTCACTGAGCAGCTGCTGAACGTTCCAAGGAGGGCCAGAGAAAATGGTCCATATTGTGATTAAGTACATAAGTAGAAAATGGAATGAGGTCCTGTAGGCAAATTTTCAGGAGATATGAAGGAGAAGCAAACAAGAGTTCAACTTACTAATCTGCTTATTTGCAATGTCTTGTAAGAATAAGCATAGAATTAGTAGAATGAATCAGATGAATACATGGTTCAAAAGATAGGACAGGAGGAGGGCTTTAATTCCTGGGATATTGGGACTGACTTATGAGGCAATGGGATATGCATAAGATAGACATGTTGCAGCTTAACAGAATTGAGATCTATATCCTTGCAGGGTGGATTGTTGGTGAAATTTAAACTAACTTGGCATGGTGATGGGCACCATGCAGTATTATCAGAAAAGAGGAACAAGGTAAATAAACTATAGGGAAAGACAGCCAGTGTTAGGATAAGAATCCATAAAGAATTAACTGTTGCGAGACTAAGAGGGAATCAAATGTGTTTCACAATAAGTTTACTGTACTAATATATAAAAACACAGAGTGTAGTAGATAAGCTTGGAGAATTACAGGCACAAATAGCCAGATGGGAATTCGATGTTTGGTAATAATAGAGATCTAGTTAGAAAAGGAAAGGATTGGCAACTAAATACTCCTGGATACAAGATGGGGGGTTCAAGTAAGATATGTAACGAAAGGAAGTAGAAGGGGTGGCAGTATAGATTTAAGGAGTATATTACAGTGTTGGAGAGTGAGGATGCTAGAATAGGTAAGAACAGAATTTAATTGATTAGAGTTGAGAAACTATAAAGATGCCATTACATGCCTGAATGTATTCTTTAGACTGTCATAAGTAGAAAAGACATGGGGGAGAAAATTTGCATGGAATTACTGAGAAATACATAAACTATAAAACAATGACAATGGAGGACTTTAATTATCTTAGTATAGACTAGAATAACATTTGTATAAAGGGCAGAGAGGGATAAGAGCTTTTTGAAGTATATGCAGGTGAATTTTCTTGATTTACATTGGTCTAGAAGTAAAGGAGGCAATGTTGCATCTGACTGGGGAATTAAGTGAAGGAATGTATTAAATGTCAGTAGAGGAACATTTAAGGATCAGTATCGTAATAAGGTTTAGATTTGTTATGGGGAAGAATAATTAGGAATAATCCAGATTTTAAAAAAAATTGGAGGAGAGCCAATTTCAAAGGGGTGAGAATAGATTTGGTAGAGGTAGACTGACGGAAAATTATTGAAGAAATGGACTGCCTTAATGAATGGAGAGTTTGGTTACAGTTGAGGTAAATTCCCAAGGGGAACCAAAGTTTCCTGGATAAGGACAGAGGTAGAAAACAGGCTGCAGCAGAAAAATGCGAAATACAATGCATGCCAACGAGAATAAAAATGAAATCAGGTTGAATTCAGAAGAGAACTAAGAAAGGAATTTATAGAGGCAAAGCATAAATATGAAATGAAGCTGTTGGATTACACTGAATGGGATCTAAAAGTGTAGTATAAATAGCAGATGAGTAGAAAAGGAAGAATTGGGTTAGTTAATACTATGAAAGAGAAGCAGGAATAGGCTGTTCAGCTCTTTGAGCCTGCTCCACTATTCAATAGGATCACGGTTGATCTGACATTCCTTTTGTCTACTTTCCTGTCTTTTCCCCATTACCCTTGATTCCCCTATCTATCTATTTTAACCTTAAATACACACAAGATCTCTAGCCCCACAGCTGCCTACAGTAAGGAGCTCCAAAGACACACAATCACCTGGGAGAAGAAATTCCTCCTCATCCCAGTCTTAAATTGGTACCTCTTTATTCTGAGACTATGTCTTCTGGTCCTAGACTCTGCCACGAGGGGAAATACCTTCTCAGCATTTACCCTACCAAGCTCCTTCAGAATCCTATGTGTTTCGATGAGATCACTTCTCATTCTTCCAGCAACCTGTTTAGCTTTTGTGGTAAAACAATCCATCCATTTCAGGGATCATCCAAGTGAACCTTCTCTGAACTGCCTTCAATGAACTAATGACTTTCCTTACATAGGGGGACCAAAACTGCTTTATAGCACCTTGTACGATTGTAGTAAATCTTCCTTACCCTTATATCTGAAGTCCCTTGAAATCATGGCCAATTCCGTTAGCTTTCCTGATTACCTGCTGTACCTGTGTGCAAGCTTTCTGAGTTTTGTGCACAAGTACCCCCAAGTTCTCTTGTGTTGCAGGCTTTCTGCCGTTTTTTTCCATTTAAATAATACTTGGCAAAAGGATCATGGAGTTGAAGTAGTTTTTAAAACATTTCTGGCAGTTAACAAACATACAATTCCAAAAAATATTCAACACATAGAAAGGTTAATCTGCTTGATTTCATTTCAGTGATGTACACCAGTCATTTTGCTTTATATTTTTTGATTGCCGTGCACAAGTTTATTTTCCCTTTTTATAAATCTGCTTAACTGTTAACGAATCAAAGAATTGAACTTGGTTGATCTTCCCTTGTTTCAATTTAAATTCTAGTTAAAGAGTTTTAAATATAGAAAGGTGGCATTTAAGATAGTCATTTCTCATTTTTCGAAAAGAAACCTTCCAGGTGTGTTTGTTTGGCCTTTTGACATTTTGTTGATTACAACACAGAAATAAAAGTATGTATATATTTATTAAGGATAAGTTTGATGATTGAAAAATGAGTATTTTGTTTCTGCCTTCTTTAAGGTGGAAGATCCAACATAGTGAAAAAGACGAAGTTGACATACCAGATTCACTACAAATCAATAAAGGTGAAGTGCACTGTAACGTCTCCAGTCTGGAATGCTTGGAACCAAAGCATTTCTGGATTTCAGAGTTTTCTGAATTATAGAACAATGCTAGATTGCCTAAACACAAATGTGCAAATTGTATATATATATAAAATATATATGTGTATAAGCACTTGAGACTTCAAAAAGGCATAAAGCATAGATAAAAATTGTTTTATTTATCTAAACACTGTTAAAAAATGTCTTTAGCCTGGATATACTCAGAAATATTGCTACAAATGGACTCAGGGCAGAAAATGATAGATGCTGTAGAGTGATGGTTATTTGCTTAATGTTTAACATCTTCAATTGAGAACAATGACCTTTCCCAGAAAAATTGGCAATGTGATACTCACATGAAAATCTTTGATGTTAGTTTTAATTCCTCCTTAGTTAGCCAACTTTTTTCTTCCTTTGTCATCCATCTTGTCTCTCTTTCCTGTAATCTTCCCACTGAAACATTATTATCTTCATCAGAGCAAAATGGAGGAGGATTCAGTGGAAACTTTTGCAGGGCTAGAGAGCAAGAGCAGGAGAGCTGCTCCTACAGAGAATCATGGATATAGATATGATAGACTAAATGGCCCACTCTGGGTTGCATTTATTTTATGATTCGAAGTACTTTTGAAGTGTGGTCACTCTTGTTATATAGGAAACATGAGAACAAGCTCCAATAAATAGGAATGTGATAATGACCAGATAATCTGTTCTTGTGATAAGAACAGAAAATGCTGGAGAAGCAAACAGGTTTGGTAGCATCTATAAGAAAATAAAACAGAGTTGATATTCTAAGTCCAAAATGACTCAATCATACTAAAACCTGCATTCTTGAGGGTATTTATAAAGAGGGGCGTAGACTACAAAAAATGAAAATACCTTGCTGAATCAATGTAACACAGTTCGAGCATTGTGTGACTCTGGTTTCCAATTCTGGGCATCAGGAGGATAATGAAGACATATATGTAGTTGAAAAGAGATTTACTAGAACAGCTTCAGTGATGAGGGTTCACATAATATCTTGAATTGTTCTCCTTAGAGCTAAGAAGCCTGAGAGAATTTACTGGAGTTGTGTAAAATTATGAAGTTAAAAGTCACACGACACTAGGTTATAGCCCAACAGGTTTATTTGAAAGTACAAGCTTTCGGAGCACTGCTCCTTCATCAGGTAGCTAGTGGAGCAGGATTATAGGACAAAGAATTTATAGTAAAACATCAAAGTGTCATACAACTGATGCAAAGCAATGAACAAACCTCGATTACTGTTAAGTCTTTAATCACTTAGAATGAGGATGCAAGTTTCGAGTGATTAATATGCAAATCCCAGAACTTCTTTCAAGTCACAGTCCTGAGATAACTTAACCTAAGGTTTTACTAAACAAAAGTGACATCTCAGCTCAGACAATGTATTAAAGGTGAGAGGTTAGTGTGTCTGTATTCCAACCTCAAGTCAAATTGGTTCTATTTCCAAAGTAGGAATTTATAAAATGTTCAATTTGTTCAATACTTTGCATCAGTTGTATGGCACTTTGATCTTTTACTATAAATTCTGTGTCCTATGATCCTGCCCCACTAGCTACCTGATGAAGGAGTAGTGCTCTGAAAGCTTGTACTTTCAAATAAACCTGTTGGACTATAACCTGGTATGTGATTTTTAACTTTGTCCACCCCAGTCCAACACCAGCACATCTACATGATTGAAATTATGAAGGATTGAAACCATTTTGAATACCTGAAGGATTGATAATCAGGTGGCCCACATTTAAAGTAGTTTAAGCCATTTGGTAAAATAATCAGTGATGAAATATGGGAAAACTTTGCACAAAGAGTAGTTAACATTTGGAATGCACTCCCTCTGATTTTTTTAGGGGAAATAGATTCAAATTAACATTCAAAATAGATTATATAAATTGAGGAAATAAAGAAAATAATAGATGTAGAGGATTAGTGCTTAGATTTCTCTTTGAAAAACTGGCATAGACTGGATGGACTTCCTCCTGGGATGTGCTGTTCTGTTCAGTAGGACTCAAAGTGCACTACGAAGGCACAGAACCTGTCACGGTTTTAAAGGGTCAGGGAGGGGATGTGTTGTGGAGTTTAGAGACCTAGAAAAAGGAGAAACACCAGGGCCCATGACTTCTCTTCCTCACCCAGCCTGAGAGTACAGCAGAAGCTTCGATTTCAGATGCAATCCAAAACAACAGTTCCAACAGTACATTGCTAAAACATCAGCATAATTATTTGTGCTTAGGTGCCGAGATACAATTTAAATCAACAACTTTCTCATTCAGAGGCAGGCTCTTATGTGGAAATTCAGTCACGACCTGTTGACGCTGAATACAGCCTGTCGATCAGAGACAACCATTGCCACTTCATTTTCTATCAAATGCCCAAAAGACCTTAGAAACTATTGTCAAATGAAGTCACAGTCCTGGGCTTTGTGGTATTGAAGCGACTTGTGGAAAGCCCTGCAGAATACTGGAACAAAAGCAGCAGCAAGTTATAGCTTTCATAATTTGATTCAAACAAACAGCCAGTCATCAATAATTAATGAAACCTACCCCAGACAATTGCAAGATTGTTTATGATTCAATATATCAGCCCCAGGTTGATTACTTAATTACCACTTCATATAAGCCTCCATTTGGCTTTAGAACATTCTTACCTCATTGAGTCATTTGCAAAACAACTACTCTGCCCTGAATTGTTGTTTTCCTGATGCTGAGCTGCTTTTGCAAGATCTTCGGTGTTAACATCTTACATTCTGTTTCAAATCAAGCAAATCATTCAACTCAGACAAAAGGTTACTTTTCCATCACAAACCCATTAACCCTAAACTGTTTGATAGTGAATTTTCTCTCCATTTTACAATGTTTCTTCTAATGCTGCACATATCAAGTTTTGTAGCAGGCCTCGCATGAGACAATTTACTGAGTACCTTCTAGAAATTCATGTGTTTAATATGGACAACTTGTTCTTTACATTTTCAAAGATACTCTTACCAGGTTTGTCAAACATAACTTTCCTTTAACAAATCCATTATGAATATATTTGATTAACTTATGCATTGTCAATTGCTCCAACTGTGATCTTTTATCTAAGATTTTTGATGGCATATTTTGATGGCATTTTTGTGGGTGGCACGGTGGCATAGTGGTTAGCACTGCTGCCTCACAGCGCCAGAGACCCGGGTTCAATTCCCGCCTCAGGCGACTGACTGTGTGGAGTTTGCACGTTCTCCCCGTGTCTGCGTGGGTTTCCTCCGGGTGCTCCGGTTTCCACCCACAGTCCAAAGATGTGCAGGTCAGGTGAATTGGCCATGCTAAATTGCCTGTAGTGTTAGGTAAGGGGTAAATGTAGGGGTATGGGTGGGTTGCGCTTCGGCGGGTCGGTGTGGACTTGTTGGGTCGAAGGGCCTGTTTCCACACTGTAAGTAATCTAATCTAATCTAAGTATAAATTTATATGGCATGGTTCCTAATTTCCCTTGAGAAGGCATTGCCAAACACTCACCTTTCATCTGGGTCCTCATGCTGATCAATATAATAAACAGTTCTCTTTGCTTGGGTGTTCTCCCTTTCTCCTTTGTCCAGATGCTGGCCAATTTAATAAGGGGGTCTCTCTGTTTGGGTATTCCCCCTCTCTCCTTTACATCTGCATTGTTAGTTGTCTCCTCACAGAGCTAACACTTGACTTCACCAAACTAACAAATTGGACTTGGGAGACTTTCCTCTCCACAAACATCTTGAATATAATGTCATGTCCCAAACCATTCTCATCTTTCCCACGTTTCCATGTTTCAATCTTTCCATTCAGGTTTTAAGCCACAGGACTGACATGGTTCTTATCAAAATAATCAATGACATCTTGTGTAACTGTAACAAAACTAAACAGTTCTTCTTTGCGCTCCCTGACCTGTCATTGTTAACCACACCATTCTCCTTCAATACCTCTTCACAGTTATCTAGTAATGTGAGACTGATTTCAGGTGGTTCCATTTTTGTCTACCTAATGATTGTCAGAGAAACACTTGCAATGTCGTTTCTTCCTGTGCCTGCACTGATATCTCTGGTGTCCCCAAAGGATCTATCCTTGTCCCCCTACTATTTTTCATTTACATGCTGCCCCTTTGAGATATCTTGATGGTATGGCATAATTTCTATGTGTATGCTGATGACACCCAGCCCTATCTCAACACCCCTCTTGCCTGCTTCACTATTGCTATGTTATGAAGGTGTAGAGGTCCTGTACCTTTAAGAGAGTTGTTCTGAACAAAGTAATAATGTAACACTCAGTCGAAATAGTTACTGAATTATTGAAATGCTTAGGTGTGTCAGAGAAACAGGGAAGTGCAGTAGAGGTAGAAAAACTTAAATTACAATTGAGGAAAATGGAGTTAGAAGATAAACAGAAGGAGAGAGGTAGAGAGAGAGAAGAAAAAGAGAGAGAGGGAAGGTTCTTAGCTGAGCAAAGAGAGAGAGAAGAAAGGGAAACAGAAAGAGAGACAGAAGAAAGGGAGAGACGAAACGAGAGAGGATTTGAACTTGAGAAATTGCGACTTAGTCAGCAAAGTCAAGTTAACAGGATGGAGATTAAAAAAGAAGGTAGTGACATATATAAAAATGTCAAAACTCTGCCATATTTTGATGAGAAAGATGTTGAAGCCTTGTTTATTTCCTTTGAAACATTGGGTAGGCAGATGGAATGGTTTGAGAGTTTATGGATAATGCTAGTTCAGACGAAACTGGGAGTCAAGGCAAGTCAGGTATTTGCTGTACTATCAGATGGGGTCAAGAGAGTACAAAGAGGTTAAACAGGCTATTTTAAGTGCTTATGAATTGGTACCAGAAGCATATAGGTAGCGGTTCAGAAACACAAAGAAGAAACCAGGTAAGACTTATATTGAGTTCAAAAGAATTAAATATAGTCATTTTGATAGATGGGTGCATGCTCTAAAAATACATAGGATCTTTGAGGCTCTAAGACAGATTATTCTGCTGGACGAGTTTAAAAACTCACTTCCAGAGATAGTAAGAATTCACGTGGAGAAACAAAAAAATCAGGAAGTGAGAAGGGCAGCAGAATTAGCAGATGAATACATGTTGGTGCATAAGGCAAGCTTCCGGCCTGAATTTCGTCCTGTGAGGGATAAAAGTTGGGAGCAGGGGAGATTTTACACTGGGAGGAGAACACTGGTAAGAGTTTACCACAGGTTAAAAACAAAGAACCTCAAGAAGGTGGAAAGGAGGTGAAAGACCTCAGGTGTTTTCTCTGTAATGGAGAGGAACACAGAAAATTACAGAGCCGGTGGCTTCAGAAGGACACTAGGAAAAGGTGTTTTCACTGCCAGAAAGTTACAGTGCTGGTCCTGTGGGAAGAAAGGACCTGTGGGGAAAGCTGTGGTAAAAGAAGCTAAGCTAGTGGCATTAGTGAAGGTAGTAAACGAAACCCCAAGAAGAGCCGAGTAGTTGCAGGAGAGTGCACAGCCTAGGCAAGGGCTGAGTTTGAGTTAGTACCTGATCTCCAGAAAGAATTCACCTCTGTGGATAAAGTTTACTCAGAAAGAACAGGGGGAGAAGGGCAGGAAGTTATAATTTTGAGGGATACAGGATCTAACCAGTCGCTGATAATAAGAGATGTGCGAATTTGCACTTGTTCTGATTTGTTACCCAAGAGTGTAGTAATTTGTGGGATACATGGACAGAAATTTAGCATTTCCACTACGTAAGGTTTGGAGTGCCAACTCAAGTCTGGGGAAGTAACAGTGGGAGTGATTGACAGACAGTCAGTTCCAGGAATATAGTCTGTTCTTGGGAATGATTTAACAGGATCCAAGGTGAAAGTGACACTCTTTGTTGTGGAGAAGCCCAAGGAAGACCAAGAAGCTGAGGAGTTAAAACAGAAGTATCCTGGTATTTTCCCAGACTGTGTGATAACCAAATCCCACTATCATAAGTCATGAAGCAAAAACTAAGGAGAAAGATGAAGGAGTTGAGGTTCTGTTAGTGGACACCCGTTTGACGTAATGGTGCAGGAAAAACCTGAACAGACAGAGGGTCAGACAGAAGTGTTTTGTCTTGAAAGGCTAAAGGACTTGCAACAGAAAGATAAGATGATATGTGGATACGTACTCGCAAAAGGAGGCAGAGGATATTCCTGAAGGTTATTATCTGAAAGATAAAACCCTAAGACAGAAATGGAGACCACGGCAGTTTAGTGCAGAGGAGAAATCGGCTGAAGTACACCAGATTGTCTTGCTGGTAGCACATGAACCTTAGGAGGTCACCTAGAGATACGAAAGACCCAGGCTAAGCTGCAAAAACTTTTTATTGGCCTGGAATGCACAAGGATTGGCTCACTTTTGCCATATGTGTCATACATGCCAAATGGTAGGTAAGCCACAGGCAGTAATAAAACCAACACCTTTGTTGCCAGTTCCTACATTTGAAGAACCTTTCACATGGGTTATAATTGATTGTGTAGGTCTCTTCCCAAGAACTAAAAGTGAAAACCAGTAATTGTTAACCATAATGGAAGTATCTACCAGATTTCTGGAGGCAATTCCATTACGGAGTATCAAGGCAAACAAGGTGGAAGAGGAGTTAGTAGCTTTCGTCACGTGGTTTGAGCTACCCAGAGAGACTTAGTCGGAACAAGGGTCAAATTGTAATGCTAGACTGTTTAAGGAGGTTATGGATAGCTTAGGTACACAGCACTTTACATCTCGTACGTATTATCCTGAATCCCAGGGAGCTTCAGAAAGATGGCATCAGATGTTGAAGACCATGTTGAGAGCATACTGTCAGGATTACCCAAATGATTGGGATAAAACTATCCCATTCGTATTGTTTGCCATTAGAGATGCCCCAAATGAATCTACTCAGTTTATTCCCTTCGAGTTAATATTCGGCCATGAAGTGAGAGGCCCTTTGAAATTAATTAAAGAGTAATTGACAGGACCAAAGTTGGAGATCTCACACTTAGATTATGTATCAGAGGTGAAGGAGAGATTAAACAGAGTAGGTGAGTTTGCTAAACAGCATCTAAAGAGGGCACAGCATAGAGTGAAGCAGGTGGCAGATAAAAGCTCTGAGATTCGGACATTTTCCCAAAGGGATAACGTCTTAGTACTGTTACCAATGATAGGAGATCCCTTCAAAGCCAGGTTTAGTGGTCCCTATCAAATTGAGAAAAAGTTGAATCAGGTGAACTATCTAGCAAAGATGCCAAATAGGAAAACATGGTATTGGGTATGTCATGTGAACATATTGAAAGTGTACTATACTAGAAAGAAAGAACTGAGAAATAGGTGTTATTTACTGCCCCGCAGAGTGAGGAATCAAATCCAGATGGAGTGGATTTTGATGTGCCTCAAAATAGATTATAAAATGAAGAAGTCCTTGAGGAGTGGGATAGTTTGGTAAACTAACCATCTCAGAAGCATAGAATGCAGTTGGAAGGTTTGTTACTGCAATATAAGGACATATGTAAGAATCAGATGGGGAGGACTCATGCTATAGTACATGATGTAGACGTGGAGATCACTGCTCTGATAAAACATCACCCCTATCGGCTCAATCCTTTCAAAGCCAGAGAGGTCCAGAAGGAAGTGGAAGCCATGCTTGATGAGGAAATCACCAAACTATGCCAAAATGAATGGAGTTCCCAAACCGGACAGGACTGAACGATTCCAAATGGATTATCGGAAGGTCAATGCTGTTACAAAATTGGACTCATATCCAATTCCAAAATTGGAGGACTGTATCTAGAAAGTCGGTCAAGCCAGTTACATCACCAAGTTGGATTTACTGCATGGTTATCAGAGACAGCGAAATATTTTTCTGAATTTGTAACCCCAAATGGGCTATATCAATTTAAAGTTATGTCCTCTGAAATGAAGAATGCACCCTCCACATTCCACTCATGAACAGAGTTGTGGCTGGGTTAACAAACTATGCAGTCTATATGGTTGATGTAGTGATCTTTACTAAGTCCTGGAAAGATCACATGGTACAGTTGGCAGACCTCTTTGAATGACTACAAGAAGCAAAACTGGTAATAAACTTAAACAAAACTGAATTCACAAAAGTAGAGCTGAGGTTCTTGGACGTAATTTCGGTCATGGAAGGTTGACTCCATGGAATGCAAAGATGAAGGCCATCAAGAAATTTCCACAACCAACCTCAAAGAAAGAGATGCTCCAATTCTTAGGACTAAGCAGATTCGATTGGAAGTTTGTTCCAAACTTCAGCAGTATAGTGGCACTGTTAACTGATTTGCTGAAGAAGAACAAAAAGTTTCAGTGGACAGCACAATGTCAGGAGTCATTTAACCATTTGAAAACAATATTAACCACTGCACCAGTTTTAGCTACACCAAAATTAGTGACATCGGAGTTGGAGGTGTACTGCTACAGGAAGATGATGATGGGATTGAACTGCTAGTTGGTTACTTTACAATCAAACTCAACATCCACCAAAGGAAATACTCCATAATCAAAAAAGAACTATTGAGTTTGGTACTGGCCTTACAGCATTTTAATTGTATGCCGTGAACAGTGTGTCAGAAATGGTACTTTAAAGACTAGAATATGCAGATATTTCATTGGAGTCTTACGTTACAGACTTTTAATTTACATATTATACACGTTGTGGGCTGTAAGAATGTAATCGCAGATGCATTTTCGTGGATTTAACTGAGACAGTATAGATAAGATTGATATCTAATCAATGTCATATTTATGTGGGAAGAAGTTAATATGAACTTAGATTAAAGTCATGTACATGTCTTGGTATTGTAGTTAAGGAATAGAGAAAAAAAACTAAGCCATCTTCTATTTATGATGGTTCATTTTTTTCTTAAGAGGGGAAGTGTTATGAAGGTGTAGAGGTCCTGTACCTTTAAGAGAGTTGAAAAGCTAGCAAGGCCTGCTGGACACAGCACAAAGTGTTCTAAACAAGGCAGTCATGTAATACTTGGTCGAATCAACTAGCAGCAGCTGGGTTGCCGTGAGACAAAAACAAATTCAAATTCGGCCAATCAGTTTAAATTATGCCCCAAGAAACCAAATTCCAATCAAATTTGAATTTAGTATTTTGATAATATCAAAACCAATGAAACAATCCAATATTTTGGGGTGTAAAACTGGACATTTTTGAACAGTTGAGTGAGAACTGCCAAAAGACCAACAAATGCAGGCTGCTAGCTCAAGAGAGGTACCTGTCTATGGAAGGAGTTTGCACAGCAGAACATCAAAACTGACCTGGGGAGAATCTACAGAGGAAAGTCTACAAAAGGAGAATCGGCAAAGGTGGTGATTATGTTTTTTGTATCTTAATCTGGATTGTTTTTTTCAGACTAGTATAGTATAGTAGAGTGAGAGCTAAAAGATGGGTTTAAGAGAAAGGGCTTGTAAATAGTTGTTTGTTTCAATATTCTCTGTTGAACTTAAAGAATAAAGTTGT
Organism: Chiloscyllium plagiosum; assembly: GCF_004010195.1. Lineage (NCBI taxonomy): Eukaryota > Metazoa > Chordata > Chondrichthyes > Orectolobiformes > Hemiscylliidae > Chiloscyllium > Chiloscyllium plagiosum. Next base: position 56,042,698 of record NC_057713.1, on the reverse strand, counting down.
TAATTTGTACTTTAAATAATGGGATATAATTTAATTTAATTATTTAATTTAGCTATTATGATTTGGGGTAAAGTCTTTTGCTAATTTAAACCAGCAACACAGAAACGATTCACCCCATGCTGTAATCTGTTAAAATTCAAGAGGCAAAGAATTATCCCAGAGGTAGTAAGAATGTAATCGCAGATGCATTATCATGGATTTAACTGAGACAGTATAGATAGGATTGATATCTATTCAATGTTATATTTCCCAAGTAAGTAAAAAGTAACGTGAATCTTTTCTGTGTTGCTGGTTTAAATTAGCAGAAGAGTTTACCCTGTGTCGTAATAGCTATATTATCAGATTACTTATCTGACATCCAGTATTGTATGAGCAGAAACACTCTCCAATTAAATGCTTGTTTTCAGTCTGTGCTCCAGACTTTGTTCCCAAGCTTACAGCTCCATCGCTCTTGCTGGTAATGGTTTAAATTTAAGCCAGTCTGTTCACAATTGATCTGGAGATAAGCGTCCTACCTCATGTACAACAAGCACAAAGATTTCCTATTTCCAACTCTGCAACTTCAATCCAGTTCTGACTCATCTGCTAATCTGGCTGTCTGGCTGCTCTACTGGACTGTATCCTCTGCAGACATGAAGTCATCCAAAATTACTGCTTTTGTCTTGCAGCAAGTTCCTTTCCCAACTCCACCTTTGCTCACAGACCCACATAGGTTCCTGATCAAACATGTCTCGCTTTTAAAATTCTCATCTTTATTTTCAAATTCCTCCATGGTCCTCCCCACCCCACTCCCATCTCTTTAATCTGCTCAGCTCCAAAATCCTCTGAGATATCCATTTTCTGCTTATCTGACCTCTTACATAACTCCAATTTTATTTGCTGCAAATCATTGGCACTACCTTCAGTTACTTTGGTCTCAAGTTCTGGAATACCCTCCCTACATTTATCTAGCTCTCTACCCCACTTAAGACACTTTTTAAAACATGATTTACTGACTAGGTTTTCAGTCATCTGACTTCACATCTTATGTCATATTTTATTTGGTAATGCATTTGCTGAACATCTAGAGAGGTTCATTCCATTGAAAGAATTATATCAATATACGTTACTGTTGTGAATGAGGTATTTGTAGTGAGTGGCTTTCTTGAATCACTGGTGTAAGTACAGCGGTGGTGCAGTTAGGAAGAGTTTTTCTGAGTATTTTGCTCCATGATATTGAGAATATGACAGTATAATTGCACGTCAGGATGAAGAGGATCCTGCCGGTTGTGGTATTCCCATATATCTATTGGCTTTGTGCTTCCAGGTAGTAAAAAGAGTGTCTAAAGAGGTTTAGTGAGTTGCTGTTCAATATCTTCTGGAGCAAAGCATTCCGCTTAAGCAGCAACCTATCCCCCACTCTAAACATCCTCATTCCCTACCATCAGTGCTGTTTGGCAGCAGTGCATACCATCTACAAGATGCACTGCAGGAACTTGCCAAGGTTCCTTCGAAAACACCTTCCAAAATCTTTGGTCTATACCACCTAGAAGGACAAGTGCAGCAGATATATAAATATCACAATGCCCAAGTTCCTTTCCAAATCATACACCAACTGGAACTATATCTCCTCCCACAAAGTGATAAACCTGGAATTCCCTTCTTATCATCACCATGAGCTAACCATGTGGAATACAGGCAAGCAGGAAAGTGGCTCAACATCAGCACCACCTCCACAATATAATAACAGTTGCTGGCCTTGCCAACAACTCACATCCATGACTGAATAAAATAAAGTAAGGAAAATATCAATTACAGCAGCAGAAATGCTGTGGATGACTTGATGGATTCAGGAATTTGCTACTTTAGTGTTGCCATACTTTGCTTTATGTATGTGTAAATTAAAATTTAGTACTAATTTTTCAGACAAGATAATATGCTGTTTAAGTGATAATATTTTAAAGTACTTATTTTGCTAATACTATCTTACAGATGTTTGTACTGCAATTGTTTAAATATATAACAACAAAAGTGAGGTTTAAAGGTTAAGTCATCTCTTTTAACATCAAAGGATCTTAAAACTGAAGGTTTTCTTTATGAATTGAATAATTGAACAAAGTAGAATCTATGGTTATGAATGTTAAGAGTTTTGAGATCAGAAAAACAAATGGCATTTACCATATTAAACTCTTGCGTTATTTTGAATGTTTTAAAAAAGAAATTGCAGTATCTGAACTCCATGGAAGTGTCAAGAAATGTTATATTACTTATATAAATTAGTTTAAAAGTGTGCTCATAGCAGGGAAACATGGGAAGAATTGAGTCACATTAACCATCTGGCAATCCAGTCCTTCTGCCCATTCTCTAATTGAATGCAGTTTGCTTTTCTATTTACTTTCAGTACTGTTTTTGCCACAAAATATTGCACTACAGAATGATACAGGCAGATATGAAAGCTAACAGACTCCACTGAATGAAAGATAATCCGAACAACGAAGACTAAGCTGCATGATTGAACAACAATTGACTTTTACTTATTAATACAATTGCGAGGTTACTAAGATGTTAAATCTGCAAAAGGGAAGCATTTGCTTCAATGTGACATCTTTATTTGAAGTAATGATTAAGTGAGTCTAGGAGACAAAGGAATATTGTTGATGGAGCAGAATGCTGAGTGCCATGAATGGTGGGGAGAAAAAGTATAAAGAGAAAGGCTCTTCACCTACATTGTGACTGCAATGATTCCTTCACATAAAAGAATTCTGTTGGTCATGTTCCCAAAGTATAATTCATCACCATGTCCTGTGTGTTGTGCAATACATATCTCCTGGCAAAATATAAATTTTATATCTTATGTATAATGTTACAGTGGTCAAAGTTGCACATGAAATCTGTCATAACAGATGACTAAATTGTTATTTATAATAAATAAATATATATCAATGAACAACAAATTTAACTTATACATTTTTTAATGAAGTGAAGTGTTCCGTGGAGGTTTGCAGGAGTTATCATCAATATTTGAAACTAAGACAGCATTTGACTAGAGATAAGCTTTAAGAAGCAACTTAAAGGAGAGAGAATTTGGAAGTGAGTAACACAGAGATCAGCTCATTGGAGTACAGCTTTATAAGAGCACTTGAGAATTTTATGAGTGAGGCAATTCTAAATATTTTAAGGGTTGACTACTTTCTAAAATCAAGTCATATTTCGAACATAGCATTCAACTTAAATTTAATCTTAAATTCTAGTTTCTTCCATGGTATTAAACAGTGGTAAACAACTGTCTGCTAGCAGCAACTGCTCAGTTGGTTAAATAAGTAGTTAGAGCTGGTGATCCGGTCAGCTGGAACTTAATTGTTAAAATACAAACAAGAAGCTTTTGCTAATGTCCAGATTAAGAAGCATGGAAATCTGCTTGGTGAAGTACAATTTTGACTGAGTACTTAAGTTGGATCTTTAGTCAGTGAGAATACTGATATAGTTCTCATCTTTTTGAAAGCTAAGAGGAGTCTAGCACAGAGAATGAGAGATAATGAGAACTGAAAACAGAGTTCTCCTGAGTTTTAGGCATCAACTAAGAGACTAGTTGGTGAATTTTACATTTTCCTTCCTGTAAATGACCAATAATTTAAATTAAGACTGGAGAGACTTCTGAGTAACAAGGTTCTGACTTTACATCCCACTTCAGCATTTGACACAGATATCAAGGTTGGATGTCCAGTGTAGTATTGAGGGCATGCTGCATGGTCATGTATGCTGACTCGTGTTTGAAACATTAATCCTACTTTCTGCTCGGGTGGATATAAATGATTGAGTTAACTCCGATGTCCTGATCAATATTTATCCCTTAATCAATGTCACCAAAACAGATTAGTTGGTCTTTACCATATTACCATATGAGAGTTTGCTGAAAAAAACATGGCTGCCATGGTTCTTACCGTAAAATATGATGATACTTTGATTGTAAAGTATTCTGAGATGACCAGTAGTCATGAAAAGTCTGATAGAAATGTAGTATGAGTAATTAAAATACTTAATATAACAACAAATATAGATTAATTGATATTGTGAAACTTGAAATTAGTCATCAAAATGAACTGAGAGTACAGTTCAATTAATTTGTTGCAGCTATAGCACACGGGGACTGATGGACACCATTATCTGCAGCAACTACTACATTTCTATGGCAGGCATATCAATGATATTTTGTAACACTTAGCAAAAAATGCATTGCACTGAGAAAAAGAAGACTGCAGGAGAAATATGCAACATTTGTGGCTAACAAAGGAAGTTAAGCATTGTATCAAATTGAAAGGAAAAGCAAAACTTTTGGTGAAGACTAGTGATAGGACTGAACATCGCAAAGAGTTTCAAAAACAGCAAAGAATGATCAAAGGGATATATTATGATTGAAAGCTAGTTAGAAGTATTTTTCAAAGACAATAAGTATTACTATAAATATTTAAAATGGTAAAAGTGAACAAAAAGGAACTTTGGTTCTCTAGGGAGTGAGCATGAGGAATGGAATATAATGGAAAATAAGAAAATGGTGAAGTTTTGAAAAATTATCTTCTGCTGAATCTTAATCTTTTAAACTAAGTACAGATTGTATTGAATTTCTTTGGGGGGATTTCTGCTGCAAGGCCTAATGTTTTTTCTAACTACCTACTCCACCCTGTAGTACCCCTCAAGTCTAATTCCAGTTCCAACTTACCATGTGCCATACCTGGAAAACCCCCACTGAGATGACAGCTGTCAAAACAGCTGCATTCTCTTGGTCAGTGCCATCTTTAAAAGTCGAAGAATGAGGTGCTGGAAAAGCACAGCCAGTCAGGCAGCATCCAAGGAGCAGGAGAATCGATGTTTCAAGCATAAACTCTTCATTAGGAAACTAACATTTTTAAAAGACTAGTATACATCTGGACAAACAATGGTATTTCGAAGCTGTCCTGTTCAGTCAAGGACATGTCTAGAAGATGTCAGAGAAATTCCCCAACAAAGATGTGGAGATTATCAGGGAGGATATGGTGCAGAGGAGAGCAATCTTCTTCTCGGAGGACTGGCAGAGGAGACTGTGACACTAAACTCAGGCAGACTGTGTTGAGGGATGGTCAGCAGTGCTGTAATAAGGTCAATGACACCGCTCCTTCAGAGTAATTACTAGGCTCTTCTCGCTGCTACCTCACGCTCACTCAATCTCTGCCACTGCACGCACTTCCCACCAAAGCTCATTTTCTGCCACTCTTACTGCAATATCTTCCCTCAACCTCTACCCCACCCTGTCCCCAATTTCTCACAACTCTAACCCTGCATGCCCTCTGTCCATCCTACTCACTCCCCTGGGTCACCTCACTACCTCCTGCAACAGTGCTAACAGTTGTGCCACCCACATTCCATCTCTCCCTTTCTCTCGTTACAGTCAAAAACAGTCCCTAACAGGCCAGAGAGAGCCCATACAAATGGAAGGGCGCATGACATTAAGTTGCTCAGTCCCTACAAAAGAAAGAATCGTGATCTACACAGAAGACCAGGAATGCTGCCGTGAGGATGCCGAAAAATCCATGCTCTGCCAATTGAGTAAGTATCGTTCTTCATTGCACTGCACTTCTCATGGTTGCCTCACTATCAGTGTCATTGCTTGCACACCACTTCTAAGTATTGGCTGCAATACTTTCTCTCCCTTTTGTGTTACAGGTACTGCCAGCAGATCCACCGCCTCCAAGGTGAAATAGGTGGCCCTTCCAGAAAACACCCCCGCCCCAAGGCTGTGCATGCCAAGACTTCAAAGGAAGAATAAGCAAGACCACCTTCACCAGCTTAGATTCTGACACCTCAGTGGGAACGTTAGGCTTAGAAAGTATAGGACCATAATATGATGCACATCTCACCATAGCAGTTCCATTTCTGACTGAGGAAGAAATGCACTAGGCCACTGGGCCTTAGAGAACTGCCAGATTCCCAGGTACCTGCTCAGCTCCAGGTAGGAGAGGATACTAAAGTGAGACTTTGTCCACATGCACAGGAAGGAACAGGAGCAGCAGACAGGTATTTTGGACATAATGGACCTCATTTCTCTGAAGCTGAGGCCACTCGCACGATTATCTGGCTACCTCCATGGACAGCTAGCTCGTTGACTTCCATGGAGAGCCAAGTCCAGCACGTTCAGGAGCTGGTAGAGAGACACACAAATGTGTACTCCATCACCCCAGTTACTGGTTCTCACGACCGAAAGTATGGTGACAAGGTGACAGGGAATCTAGTGTTCATTCCAGATGCCTCTTCCTCACATGGAGACAGGCAGTGCCAGGATTTGGAATCATAAAGTCTCCATTTCAGACACACCAGAGGTGGCCAAGCTCTCCGTCTCCAGCCCACTTGACTCCTCTGACCCTTGGACATTCACACTGAGGAGGACTGACTTGCCTCTAGCAAGAGGACCCTCAGCATGTCCATCGAGCCAATGGGCCCCACTACCAAACAGGCTCCCAGGAATCAGGGAGTATACTAAGACATAGTGGGACGGAGAAGGAAATGAAAACTTATTGAGGGCACTTTGATAGTACTGGTGACAATGCACTATGTATTAATGACATTTTTGTTTATAAATGGTACTGCTTAGACAATACATCTAATTGTCTGTGTATCGCCCAAATGTAACTGTCACAATATGAGCCATATGTCATGGCCTACAGGATATTCCAATGTTTGATATCTGTACTGAGAGCCTGCTGTAGAATTTGGAAATAAGAGGAACAAGGAATATATATACATGACAATGGGTGCTGCTCACACCATGGGTGTTATCCTACAATATCCCCATTCTTTCCATTGCTCTGTTTCTGCAGGTGTTGATGTGACTGAATTGGTCAGCTATGTCTGGGGCAGGGAGGTGTACATGTCCACAGGATGCCAATGCTTTAGGATTGCCAAAGCTTAGGGACCCCATTGGTCTGTATCCTGTTTAGTGCAGAGGGTCTGTGTATAATGTTGTTTCCCTTTAAAGGGCCTCACAGTAGTGGATCTTGCATTCCCCTCCCTTCAAATGTTGAGTCACTTGCCCCACCCACTCTGAATATGATTACAGCCATTTTCTTTCCCTCTTGCATTTCGATTTCTCACAAAACGGAAGATGACAATGGGTGCCTGACAGCCTTCGCCACTACATCTCAAATATCCAGATCCCCTCCCTAATTGTTCCTCCCATCACCCCATCACCTTCACACTTCCCCAGGAACCCATCCAAACTGTCTACATGAGTCTGCACTTGCCCAACTTGACCAGCCCTCCAGCCTTTGGCATATAAGGTGACCATAGTTGAAAAATGTGGTGCTGGAAAAGCACAGCAGGCCAAGAAGCATCCGAGGAGCAGGAGAATTGACGTTTTGGGTATAAGCTCTTCTTCAGGAATGAGGCTGGTGTGCCAAGCGGGCTGAAATAAAAGGT
>NC_057713.1:56031901-56034250 GCF_004010195.1 Chiloscyllium plagiosum | reverse complement strand
CTGCAGCACCGCCCTCTTGACCTGCAATCCTCTTCCCGACCTCTCCGCCCCCACCCCTCTCCGGCCTATCACCCTGACCTCCTTCCATCTATCGTATTTCCAGCGCCCCTCCCCCTTACCCTTTATCTCAGCCTGCTTGGCACACCAGTCTCATTCCTGAAGAAGGGTTTATGCCCGAAACGTTGATTCTCCTGCTCCTCGGATGCTGCTTGGCCTGCTGCGCTTTTCCAGCACCATACTTTTCAACTCTGGTCTCCAGCATCTGCGGTCCTCACTTTCTCCATATAAGGTGACCATACCAGGTATGGTCATACACTGCCCTCCCTTTGAAGGCACTTTCGTCCAAAACAGCCCCTGCCCTGCAAGAATAACTTGCTAAGTCTCCTTCCTACAGTAGACCCCTTATTCCCTCCAACACCCATCCGTTTCCCCTTAGTTTGAGTGGATGGACATGACAGACTGGCCGTTGTCCATCCCCTTTAGTGATGTAATTGGACAGCCCTGGAGGAGAAGTGCCCAGACCCCTGTTTTTTGGCAGTACATCTCCCCCGCTGGATGAGTCCTACACCCACTGAACTGGCTGCTATGGAGAAATAGGACTGGCTGGAAAGGCATCGATTCCTAATCGATAATATCCTGACCAGACACCTGACTGTAGCCAATTTCTTGGGCTGGTATAAGAGGCTGCCCTTGCACTGTTAAGACTTCCCAACTGACTGGTCTGTCCATAAACTTCAGTGAGGACTGGTTGCCAAAGACTTTGAGACATGGTTGCCTGCTTGCTGCATATAACAATGTGTTTGCCATATAAGCTGCTAGCACATGGTGCAGTGTGAGATTGATATAGCACAGTGCTATACAATAAGACGTAGGCAGCCCTGCCTGTGGACTGTTGAGCAGCAAGTAAGGTTACCTTGTCCTGCGACTGTGCTAATTGACACAGTAAGGCAAGGCATATGTGCTGCGAGCATGCAAATAGGTGCTATGTGAAGAGGAAGAGCTCAAGTGAATAACCCTGAGATGCAGCCTGGGTCAATTTTCAGTTGGGTGCCAGCCCGTGAGTGCAATATGTCCTTGCAACAGCCTTTCCATGCTAGGTGCTGGTGCACCTTGCAATGAAAGTCAGCATTTTCTGAGTATGAGAGGAGACTCAATGGGCATAATATACTAAGGTTTTCAAAAGACTTTGATAATGTCTCCCACAGGAGGCTGATTAGAAAGACTAAAACATATGGGATAAGAGGTAATATACTGGCATGGATTAATGATTGGCTAATAGACAGAAAACGGAGAGTAGGAATAAATGGGTCATTCTTGGGTTGGCAGACTGACTACTTGGGTACTACAAGGGTTGATAGTCAAGGATCATCTATTCACAATATATATCAATGAATTAGAGTTGGGTATTAAATGTAAAATTTCCAAATTTGTGGATGACACAAAGCCATGTGGGAATGTGTGTTGTGAGGAAGATGGAAAGTGGTTTCAGGATGATTTGAACAGGCTTAGTGAATGAATTAGAACAGGCCAAGTGGAACAAAATGTGGAAAAATGGATCGTTATCCACTTTGATTGGATAAACAAATGGGCATAGAACTTCTCAAATGGTAACAAGTAAACATACAATTGAGCCTAGATGTTCTTGTCAGTGGATTATTGAGGGTTAATATGCAGATGCAGCAAGCTGTTTCAAAGGATAATGGAATTTTAGCCCTTGTTACAAGAAGATTTGAGTACAGGAGTAGTGAAGTTTTGCTTCAATTGTATGGGAGCCTAGCTAGACCACACTTGGAGTACTGAGTAAATTTTGGGTGTCCTTATCCAAGGAAAGATTTCTTTTGCCAGAAAGGCATTCTTGTTTAGCAGCAGGAAGAGTGGGAGCGACGACCAGGGGGCTGCCAGTAAGATAAATGACTGCATTAAAAACATATCTCTTGGATAGGCAGAGCATGCGCTGAGAAGGAGCGGACACGGGACTGCTGAGTAAGTGAAGTAATATATTTGGGTGGTTGCATTATCCGAAACACTACTTAGGCAGTGTCTCCCACCCATCTCCTCCTCTAACCAAAAAAAACGTTCTGTGCACCAGATTGATAAGATAACTAGCTTTTGTTTATTCTTTATTTTTCAATAGTTTCTTTGGGAATTTAGAATAGTAGGAATGGAAGTTAGAGTAGTTGGGTGTTCCTCCTGCAGAATGTGGGAGGTAAGGGCCATGAGTAGTGTCCCTGCTGACTTCATGAAGTGCACTCAACTCCAAGTCCTCGAAAGCCACGTTGGGGAAATGGAGCTGGAGCTGGATGCACTTTGGATCATCCAGGAGATGGAGGCGGTTATTGAGAGGGGTTA
>NC_057713.1:56006591-56031401 GCF_004010195.1 Chiloscyllium plagiosum | reverse complement strand
GGGAGTTTTCTATAGGCCTCTGAATAGTTCCAGCGATGTAGAGGAAAAGCTAGCAAAGATAATTCTGGATAGGAGCGAAAGTAACAGCATAGTTGTTATGGGGACTTTAACTTGCGAAATATTGACTGGAAATACTATAGTTTGAGTACTTTAGATGGGTTGGTTTTTGTCCTATGTGTGCAGGAGGATGTGTGCAGACAGGCCAACAAGGGGCGAGGTCACATTGGCTTTGGTACTGGGTAATGAACCCGGCCAGGTGCTAGATTTGGAGGTAGGTGAGCACTTTGGTGATAGTGACCATGATTCATTATGTTTACTTTAGCGATGGGAAGGGATAGGTATATACGACAGGGCAAGAGTTATTGCTGGGGGAAATGCAATTATGATGCAATTAGGCAAGATTTAGGATGCATAGGATGGGGAAGGAAAATGCAGGGGATGGATTTAGGATGCATAGGATGGGGAAGGAAAATGCAGGGGATGTGGAGCTTATTCAGGGAACAGCTACTGCATGTCCTTGATAAGTAAGTACCTGTCAGACAGAGAGGAATTGGTCAAGCGAGGGAGCTGTAGTTTATGAAAGAAGTTAAATCTCTTGTCAAGAGGAAGAAGGATGAGATGTGAAGCCACAGTTAGGGGGCTTGAGAGTAACAAGTTAGCCATGAAAGAATACAAGAATGACAAGTGTAAGATTAGGGCCAATCAAGAACATTAGCGTTAAGTTGTGCACAGAGTCTGAGGAGATAGGGGATGAACTAAATGAATATTTTTCGTGAGTATTCACACAGGAAAAAGACAATGTTGTCAAAGAAAATACTGAGATACAGGCTATGGGGTACTAGACTAGATGGGTTTGAGGTTAACAAGAATGAGGTTTTAGTAATTCTTGAAAGTATGTAAGTAGATAAATCCCCTAGGCCTGATGGGATTTATCTAAGGATTCTCTGAGAAGCCTGAGAGGAGATTGCAGATCCTTTGACTTTGATCTTTATGTTATCATTGTTTGCAGGAGTAATGCCAGAAACTGGAGGATAGCAAATATTGTCCCCTTGTTCAAGAAGGGGAGTAGAAACAAACCTGGCAAATATAGATCAGTGAGCCTTACTTCACTTGTGGGTAAAGTGTTGAAAAAGGTTATAAGAAAGAGGATTTATAATTATCTAGAGAGAAATAAGTTGTTTAGGGATAGTCAACATGGTTTTGTGAAGGGTAGGTTGTACCTTGCAAACCTTATTGACGTATTTGAGAAGGTGACCAAACTGGTGGATGAGGGTAAAGCAGTAGGTGTGGTGTATATGGATTTCAGTAAGGCATTTGATAAGGTTCCTCACGGTAGGCTGTTGTATTAAATAAGGAGGCATGGGATTGAGGGTGATTTAGCGGTTTGGATCAGAAATTGGCTAGCTGAAAGAAGACAGAGGGTGGTGGTTGATGAGAAGTGTTCATCCGAGAGTTCAATTAATATTGGTGTAATGCAAGGATCTGTTTTGTAGCCACTGCTCTTTGTCATTTTTATAAATGACCGAGATGAGGGCGTAGAAGGAAGGGTTAGTAAATTTGCAGATGACACTAAGGACGATGGAGTTGTGGAAAGTGCCTAAGGATATAGCAGTTTACAGAGGAACATAGATAAGCTGCAGAGCTGGGCTGAGAAGTGGCAAAGGGAGTTTAATGCTGACAAGTGTGAGGTGATTCACTTTTTGGAAGGAACAACAGGAATAAAGAGTACAGGGCCAATGGTAAGATTCTTGGTAGTGTAGATGAGCAGAGAGTTCTTGATGTCCATGTACATAGATCCCTGAAAGTTGTCACCCAGGTTGATAGGGTTGTTAAGAAGGCATATGGTGTGTTAGCTTTTATTGGTAAAGAGATTGAGTTTCGGAGCCATGAGGTCATGTTGCACCTGTGCAAAACATTAGTGCGGCTACACTTGGAGTATTGCAACAGTTCTGGTCACTGCATTATAGGAAGGATGTGGAGATTTTGGAAAGGGTTCAGAGGAGATTTAGTAGGATGTTGCCTGGTATGGAGGGAAGGTATTATGAGGAAAGGCTGAGGAACTTGTAGCTGTTTTTGTTAGAGGGAAGAAGGTTGAGAAGCGACTTAATTGAGATATACAAGATAATCAAAGGGTTAGATAGGGTGGGCAGTGAGAGCCTTTTTCCTCAGATGGTGTTGGCTAGCATGGAGGGACATAGCTGTAAATTGAGGGGTGATAGATATCAGACAGATGTCAGAGGCAGTTTCTTTACTCAAAGTGTAGTAGGGGCATGGAACGCCCTTCCTGCAACATTAGTAGACTCGTCAACATTAAGGGTATTTAAGTGGTCATTGGATAAACATGGATGAAAATGGAATAGTGTAGGTTAGATGGGCTTCAGATTGGTTCCAGGGGTCGGTGCAACATCGAGGGCCGAAGAGTCTGTACTGCACTGTTATGTTCTATGTTCTCGAGGGAGTGTAATGGAGGTGGGATTGTCCTATGAAGAGAGATTGGACAAAATGGGCCTGTATTCTCTAAATATTTGAAGAATGAGAGATGATCACATTGAATTTTACAAAATACTTAAAGGAATAGAGGGTGTAGATGCAGGTAAGATATTTTCCCCATTTGAGGATCTAAAACTGTGGGCATAATTTCATATAAGAGGGATGCTACTTGGGTCTGAAATGAGGATTTTTATTTACTTTTGGAGTTCTGTACCTTTGGGATACTCTATCTCAGAGAGCAGTGGAAGCACAGTGTTTAAATATGTTTAAGGTCAAGTTTGCGAGATTTCTGATTACCAGTAGAGTATTGGATTATTGGGATGAGTGGGTAAAAGGTTTTGAAGTGTTTGATATTGTATGGTGAGGCCATCTTGACATACTGCATGGTCTACTCCTGTTCCTATTCTCTAATGTTCCTACATATGGTTGGGTGGTGAGAATGTGGGAGGGATGAACTATATGTGTCTGTCTTCCAAACATGAGAGCTGCCAGTGAGGGTAAACTAGAGGAGTAGAATGTAGATTTAACATAGTTCTGAAAGTGTTCACAAATTACTTTATGTTTAACGGTCATGGATTTTGTGGCATTCTGCAAGTCCTTTCAACGGAAGGCAATGAGGAGATGAGGCAATATGTTTAATACCCTATTTCTTAAAAATGTCTTAAAAAGCAAAATAATGTACTATGGATTGTTGTAGAGCATCTAATATATAGTATTTGGTGACCAAAGTGTCAATGTTGGACTTGCAGTATCTTTGATTTGGTAAAACAGTTTGTCTCCAGAATCTAATCGTATTCATGGATATGGGAAGATATTAGTCACAACCTTGCTTCATAACTCAAAAGAAAATACATTTGCAAGGTTCTCTTGATTGTTTTGGTTGATGCAATTGATGTGATTCACATGACTTGATGAGTTGTGATGACTTAATGCAGAGCCAGTATATGGACTTATGGGCAAGTCTCTTTTTGTCTATGCCAATGTGATCTATATGATTATGGTCAAGTAAGATTTGTTTGCCTTTGAAGATTACATTCTTGGTGTGTCTTTGTTCATCTCTGAACGATCAAAATGAACAAACCAACTTGAGGGCCTGTTGAATTTGTTCAGACTCCTTCATGATGATGACCTTTATGAGCTGTTGCAGCTGGTCAACATATGACATGGCTTGTTGTACCTGTTCTAATTCACTGTGACCAAAATCTATGAAATGAATGTTAAGACTATTATCCAGATCAGATTCAATAATATTCCCCTGATGGTTGAAAAGAATACCTTTGTTCTTAGGATCAATACTGGCATTTAAAAAAGATAATGGCAATGCATTGGATGTTGGACCCATTGTAAGCAGTTGACCTATCTTATATAGACTACACCACATTATGCCAATTTCATGAAACAATCTCATGTAAGACGACTGGTATCTGTCAAATTTAGCATGCACTGTATTGCATATTGTCCATTCCCTTTGGAACATATCACTTGGGTGAAGGTAGTGGCTTAGCATATCCATACAATGTGTCAAATTAAACATACATACTCTCTGACTGGGGTCTGCAAAATTTAAGATTGCGTTACCTCTTGGACGTTGTGACATGCTTGAGTGTCATAGGCAGAACTTTAGAAGCTTCTTAGCCATTGTTTGTTGCTGGGCTCTTCTTTACATCTTGCTGTGTAGCATTGAGTTGCATTTAGGCTTTCTCTGGGTGATGGATATCTTACCCAATTTGATCCAGTATCTTCTTGAGGAACATAGCTTGCATATGTTATGAACACTGTCTTTGTGGATGAGACAAGTCAAACTAAAGAGATTCGGACATTCTGATGTTCTTGTCGTAAGTTGCAATAGCTATTCTAGGGTTAAGCATTTGCAGATGCTGCTGGTCTGCTACAATTGCTCGAAATTCCTGTCCTCCTCCTAGTAGAGCATCAATGGTTTTGAAGGGTATGATGGCATAAGTCTTTCAGCTAACTTAGCTTCAGTGAAATCACAATATGTACTTTTGCATTGACACCTGTCTAAAAACAGGTTGATCATTTCACCTAATGCCAGTGTACCATGAACAGACTGTGGATCCTTAACGTGACTCAAGCTGTAAGTTTGTTTCAACAATCTTGAAAATTTTTGTCTGCATCTTTGTAATCAATGTTAAGAATACCAAAGGACTTTATTTTTCATTACCCTTCAGTGCTCAAAACGAGAAGAGGTTTGATTGCCCATTGTTGTATGTAAGTTGTCGACTAATTTAGAAAGATTTATTTAGAAATTTTCTTTAAATTTTATTTTTGTGCTATATGACTCTACGACTCTATGACTATGACTATAACTGAAGATCTGACAATGTCAATGATTGCTCATCCAAGGTTAAAGATTTGCTTTCCCAGAGGCTTTCTTTCCGTAGATGTCACACTATACTCAAAGTATTAGCTTTGTTTCACCCTCCACAGATGCTTCTAGACTTGTTGAGTTTCTCCATCAGTTGTGATTTTTATTTCAGATCATATTCATTCATCACAATGTGTACTATCAATTCATGTACTTCATGAATACAATGGATTTTCAGATAGAGAACCTTTAGTTTTTTTTTGTTACTTTTCTAATATCTAGTTTAGATTAGATTAGATTAGATTACTTACAGTGTGGAAACAGGCCCTTCGGCCCAACAAGTCCACACCGCCCCGCCGAAGCGCAACCCACCCATACCCCTACATTTACCCCTTACCTAACACTACGGGCAATTTAGCATGGCCAATTCACCTGACCTGCACATCTTTGGACTGTGGGAGGAAACCGGAGCACCCGGAGGAAACCCACGCAGACACGAGGAGAACGTGCAAACTTCACACAGTCTGTCGCCTGAGGCGGGAATTGAACCCGGGTCTCTGGCGCTGTGATAGTCTAGAAGTATAGAGTCATAGAGATGTACAGCACAGAAACAGACCCTTCGGTCCAACTCATCCAAGTCAACCAGATATCTTAAATTAATCTAGTCCCATTTGCCAGCATTTGGCCCATATCCCTCTAAACCATATCTATTTATATACCCAACCAGATCCTTTTTAAATGTTGTAATTTTCCCTGGAGCGTTGGAGGCTGAGGGGTGATCTTATATGGTTTATAAAATTATGAGGGGGAAGAATAGGGTAAATATACAAGATCTTTTCCCTGGGATGGGGGAGCCCAGAACTAGAGGGCATAGGTTTAGAATGAGAGGGGAATGATTTAAAAGGGACCTAAGGGGCAACTTTTTAACACAAAGGGTGCGTGTATGGAATGAGCTGCTAGAGGAAGTGGTGGAGGCTGGTACAATTACAACATTTAAAAGGCACCTCGATGGGGATATGAATAGCAAGGATTTAGAGGGACATCGGCCAAGTGCTGGAAAACGGGACTAGATTAATTTAGGATATCTGATTAGCATGGACGAATTAGACTGAAGGTGTGTTTCTGTGCTGTACATCTTTATGATTCTATGACTTCCTCTGGCTCGTCCCATACTTACACCACCCTTTGCCTGAAAAAGTTGCCTCTTGGCTCCCTTTTATATTAGATTAGATTACTTACAGTGTGGAAACAGGCCCTTCGGCCCAACAAGTCCACACCGCCCCGCCGAAGCGCAACCCACCCATACAACTACGTTTATCCCTTACCTAACACTACGGGCAATTTAACATGGCCAACTCACCTGACCAGCACATCTTTGGACTGTGGGAGGAAACCGGAGCACCCGGAGGAAACCCACGCAGACACGGGGAGAATGTGCAAACTCCTCACAGTTAGTCGCCTGAGGCGGGAATTGAACCCGGATCTCCGGCGCTGTGAGGCAACAGTGCTAAACACTATGCCACTGTGCTGCCGTATCTTTCCCCATTTCACCCTAAACCTATGCAATCCAGGTTTGGAATCCACCACACCTGGGAAAAGACCTTATCTATTTATCTTATCCATATCACTCATGACTCTATAAAGTCAAACATCAGCCTCCGATGCTCCAGGGAAAATAGCTTCAGCCTATTCAACATCTCCCTGCAGCTCAAACTCCAAAACTGGCAACATCCTTGTAAGTCTTTTCTGAACGATTTCAAGTTTCACAACATCCTTCTTATCGCAGGGAGACCAGAATTGCATGCAGTATTCCAAAAGTGGCCTAACCAATGTCCTGTACAGCTGCAACATGATCTCCCATTTCCTATACTCAATGTTTGACAATTAAAAGCAAGCATACCAAGTGTGTCCTTCACTATCAAATCAACCTGCGATTTCACTTTCATCACTCTGCCCCTCCCTTCCATTCTTTCATTTTTATTTTTCAGATCAGTATTCTGCTTTCCTGCCTATCCCTTGATTTGTTACAATGACTCAAGCTTGATCCTTCATTCCATTTTGTTTAATTTAAAGCCATTTCTACTTCCCTTGTAATGCAGCTCATAAGAAAACCAGTCCCAGTATAATTTAGACATAGACTATCCTAAAGATACAGATCCTACTTTACCCAGTTCTTGTGCCAGTGTCCCCCAAACTGGAAAATACTTCTCTCACACCAGACTTTCAGTTACGTATTCACTTCTCTAATTTTATTCATCATACGTCAAGGCTCATAGAACATGGCTCAGACAGCAATTCAGAGATTCTTAACTATGAGGTGGTGCTTTCTAATTAGCACCTAAGTTCTTACATTCCCTCAGCAGGACCTGAACTAGGATCTAGGGTCCCCCTGGAGCTACTGCAGCCAGTCTGATCACTTTCTTGAATATGGTCACAACTATATCCTATATTCCGAAGTAAGACAAGCTAATTCTCCTTGGTGATTTTAATATCAGAGCTGGGAGGGACATTAACCTGTTAAAAGGCATGACTGTAAGGAAAGCACAGCAATGGAGTATTCTTCTTGATGAAATGTCTAGAGCATAGACTGGTCATAACAAATAGCCACCTTCATCAGAGAAATAAATATAAGATCTCATGGCAGCACCCTCACTCTGCACATTGGCACCAGCTTGACTACGTCATTGGACTGTGAGGGTGTTCACATCACCTGTACCCAGACATGAGATCTGGACCGCTGGATTGACTCAGTGCTTCATTGGGTCTACTTTCTCTATCAGTCTAGTCCAAAAAAACAGCAATGGCAGCAGAAATGCTATCACAGGAAACTTAACATTGATGGGCTCAAGAATCCTGTGTGAAACGCCCACTCAGACAGGTTCACATAGTCACCTTGGTGCCTCTCAATGAACAGGAACCATGGAATGTCCACAGCACCAGGTCTGTCCCATCACAAACAGTACTTGTGAGGAGACTCTAAATTTCCCTACCAGAAAGCAGACTGATTTGATGAGAATGACTATAAGATTCAGGAGTTATTAAAACCGAAGCATAAGACATTTCTGAACTGGAAACACCATCAAAACTTGAGGGAAAAGAAGTTGGTTAAAAGACAAATGAAGGCCGAGGTCCAACAAATGACCTGTGAGCTAAATAAAAAATGGAGGGTAAAGTGAGCAGAGGAAATCCAGTAATTCACTAACAACTCGTTATTGCAGTAAAAAACTTCAATGGCCCAAGCAATCAAGGACCTAGCCATCTGAGAGCTTACAATGGAGTGGTGCTCATCCAGGACAAAGAGGTAGCCTGTACCCAATGGAAAGAGCACTTTGAGGAGCTCCTCAAACATGACTCAGTTGTCAATGTGGGCGCCCTCCACCACAACCTGCAATGTGCTATCTGCCACCACCTAAGCACAACCCGAGCTCAGCATAAGGTTGAAAAAACTACCTGACAGCTTACAGCCAACAAAGCCACTGGCTCAGTTGAAATCTCTGCCAAAGTACAGTTGAGATGCACACTTGGCATAAATATTTATCTCATCATTTCATTGCACCATAACTAAGGGATATTCTAAGGATTAAAACAAAGTTATATTGTTGTCCACAAAACAGGAACAACATTGAATTGCAAAATGGTATGTTTTATTTATGTTGTACTTTCTGAAATGCAAGTTTCTAGCCTTGGCATTTTGTTCTGTATTGTACGGTAGCAGTTCTTTTTGTTGTGTTGTGATTTAACTTGTCCGAAGGATTGGTTACTGCAGCAGAATGCAAAGCTGGCTGGTAAAAACAAGACTCCAGAGGAATTGAACTACTGTGGTGACCATCTATCAGTCTGAATCAGAATCACATTTCATTTCCAATATGGCACATGGCCAAACTGTAGTCAAAGGCTGATCAGCACTTTTTCCCTCAGAAAACCTGAAGACTGTGTTGTCTCTAACTTAGATAAATTGACTTCTTCAGCATTACACCATTAAGATAATGCACATAGCACTTAATTACTTAACTACATTGTATCATGGAATAGCAAAATAATTCTCTGTATTTTTGCACCCTTGAGAGGAGTAGATTTTAACCCAATGTGTTCATTGAGAACCCATTTTAACAGAAAAGTAAAACATACTTCACAAATCTGAATTGTTACAAGTATTCTGTTTTCTGTTAGTAGCAGAATGCAACATTCATAATTATTGATATTTCATGCATCCCACTATCTAATTTGAATCAACTGGAATAAATCACAACATAGGGTCTGAAGTTCCAAGCAAAAGCTGTCTGATGTCCACAGTAAATTGACAAGGACAATTTCCACGAGTCTTCCATATTAAAATTAATCTTCTTACTTTTTACTGTTTGTGCAAGTACAAGATCATTAGGAACTTTGACCTCCTAATCCACGGTGAGGGATTTTTAGGAGTAGGAATAACATTGCCTATGAGCATGACCTTTGTTGTGTGCTATTGTAATGGTAACACAGGACAGAATGAAAATGAAGGTTCATTTAAGAAAAAAAATCCAAAAATACAATAAGCAGCACAGGAGCTGGGAAGACCTTCATGAAATTGTGTTACAAAATGAGAATTGGCCTCTGTCAGATTGTGCAGGGGGACCTGAAACCACAACCATCTGCCTACACTGCATTCTTTGTGATTAGAAAGATGATGAGCACACTTAGGTTTTATGACACTGGGAAATTTCAAGCAGCCGTGAATTAATGTAATAAATACTAGGCTGTGTTCAACATTAACATAAACTCAGAAATTGCAGGAAATACTTAGAAGATCAGGCAGCATCTGTGAATATTAAAACAGGATTCATGTTTCTGTTCTGTGACCTTTCATTAGATACCAGATCTTTCAGTCCTCGGTCAGGACACATAGTAGGGACAATTTCCAGCTCTACCAACTGGACTTAGGAGAAAGTGCACTGCAACGTTTCCTCCAATGGGAATGGTTTCTCCTTAAGTATTTGTCCTCGTACTCCTGAAGACCACTATCATATTCCCTCTCAGACATCTTTTTAAGGTGAACAGCCTCAACTTCTCCAACTTATCAATGTAACTGTGATTCCTCATCCTTGGAACCATTCTTATGATTCTTTTCTTCATCTTCCTTAATGCCTTCACATTCTTCTTTAAGTGACATGCCCAGAATTGAATACAATAATCAAAATCATGTTGAATCTGTGTTTTACAAGATTCACATACTTTGTCTTTGTACTGTACATCTGGAAATTGCTGACACACCGCAGTGTCACTGCTGGAACCAAATCCAGATCCCAAGCCTGCATGAACAAGACAATGGGACCCAGATGGGATATTATTGGTAATGGCCAAGTTAGGTTCATCATTGAGGATGGTAGCCTGCCTCTGTAAGCTGTGGGAACATTCAGAGAACCAGGAATCTCGGCAGTGCCATTGATAATTGTGGTTACTGCTGAGTTTGCAACCTCCATGTTTATCACTCTCAACTTTCTTTAATATATTAAGACCAAGCAGTCCCCAGCCACAGAGAGGTGCATGTTTAGTGTCAGACACAAGGAGGCTCCTAAGGTGGTTGAGGGATGGGGGGAGGTAGAGGACATACCCTCCATGGGAGAATGACCCCCCCCCCCCCCCGCCCCAGGATGAATAACATTGGTAGTCTCCCAACATAGTGTGGGAGTATTCTGACACCAGTACAATGCGAATTAATAGATAGTGAAGTACATAATTCATCCGCCTGTCTCTCACAGTGGCCAGCCTTTCCCATCTTCTGTACCATCCCAGGGGCAGCAAGAAAACATTGGGCTTTCCTCCTGATGCCTTCTATCAGCATTTTAACCCCCATCTCACCTCCTAGCCGGTCAGGATGGTTGGTAAAATCCCAGACTATGGCTTTGTTTATAAAGCCCCGGACCCCAAGGTGTCTTTTAGCTATTCTCTGAACTTCCTCACTACCTTAAATAATTTGTATATATATGTCATCAGGCCTCTCTTTACATGCACCACATTTAGAACTGTATCCTTTTTTTAAATTCTCTCTCCTCATCTTCCAACTAAAATATATCACTCACATTGCTTTAAATTAAATTTCAATTGCCTCATATTCACCCATTCTGTCAGCCTATGTCACCTTAATGTTTATCCCTATCTTCCCCACAGTTCACAATACTTCTAAGGTTTGTGTCTTCTACAAATTTTAGACTTATAATTGACACACTCAAGCGTATGTTATTAATATTAATTTAAAAATGCAGATATCCTAATACTAAACTCTGATAAACCCACCAAAAATCTTTCTTCACTCCATAAAACAATCGTTCACCACTAATCCCTGTTCATCTCATTGGAAAGACCCATACTATTTGTTTTAAGTAGTTTTAGTGCAGGTTCAACTGTACAGGTTTAAGAGAGGGAATTACCAGGATCTGTGAAATACAAAATAGCAGGCTGGATTGAAGTCAGTATTTTGGACACGAAGTGAGGTAATGATTAGTAATTTTCCGGTGCATGCACATTACATCTGCACTAACATCCTTTGAGTTGTGAATGGATCATGGTGGGAATGACTGGAAGCAAATTAGATTTTTTAGATTTCTTACAGTGTGGTAACAGGTCATTCAGACCAACAAGTCCACACTGACCCTCTGCAGTGTAGCCCACCCAGACCCCTTTCCCAACATTTACTCCTGACTAATGCACCTAGCACAATGAGCAATTTAGCATGGCCAATTCACCTGGCCCACACATCTTTTGTGAGTGTGGGAGAAAACCGACACAGACACAGGGAGAATATGCAAACTCCACACAGACAGTCACCCAAGGCAGGAATTGAACCCAGGTCCCTGGCACTGTGAGGCCACAGTGCTAACCACTGAGCCATCATGCCACCCTGTGCCACCATTACTGAGGTTCTGATTGGGCTGACACCAGGGACACTATGGAGTCCAGTTTTGCAACTTTAATATCCAATATGCAGTTTTGTGAAATTATACTTTGTTTCAGGGAAAACTATGGTTACTCAAAGAATGTACATGCGACACATTGGAATTTATATTTTTGCCGACAAGCGGTGATTGTGGAATGATGAAGAAGTCAAGGGCAGTTTATTTCAATCACACAATGAATAGGTGACCAATCAGCACCATGAGACTGCTGATGAAATGGAGCTCTGTCTCTCTTTCAACTAGCTTGGTTGGAGTTTAGCTTTTCACTTCAACCCCTCCATCATTGATTGGCTGTAGCTTCAACAGCTCCAGCAGTCACAGGTGCTGCTCACAGACTGGCATCAAGAGCAGGAAATGTAGGGAGGGAAATGGTAATCAAACTGATGAGTCCAACATAATTTAAGTACATTGATTGTTTAATTGAGCTACATTTCCAAATTACCACTTAAATTACTGTCATATAGTTTTAATTTGAACAGGCCATCTGTTTTTTTTTATTACTAATGATGCTGTCATTTCAGGGAAGTGGCAGTGTTTGTCGTTGCTCTAATACCATTTCATTCAGCTGGAGTAAAACAAGATAGAGTGAAGTAAAGCTTTATACCTTTGAGTTTTGAACATTTCTGTAGACTCCAGATTTTTTTTTGGCAAGTGCTTCGTGTTTTGCTGTTGGCACAGTGTAGTCCTTCTATTCCTGAGCATTTGCAACTTTGTTGATTTCCAGGTTTCAGCTTTTACTGCAGTGTTCATTGTTTCCCTTCTTCAATCGCCATATCAGAAGGGGCTGGTATAGATATTTTCTAATCCACCTGCTCAGAGATGTGATAAATCAACTGTGGAGTAGGTGGGATTTGAACCCAGGTCTTCTGGAGCAAAGATCTGGATCAGGGACATGACAGTCCCACTAAAGGAGGTCTCATTCAGGATTTGGCACTGGGACCTCTTGCATGTCATGGTACAACACATCCAAAAGTGGGATTCATACCTCCAAGACAAAGGAGCCAACTGCAGAATTTCCATTTAGATATTTTTAATACACGTGTTCAGATGTGGTATGACACACCTCTGGAAAGGCTGGGACTTGAACCTGAGCCTTGTGGCTCAGAGGTACGGACACTACAATGCACCACAAGAGCCATTCAACACATTAGCCTTTTTTATGCATAGCTAAATAGCGATTATCCAAAAGGCTTGGTATATAATGCTCTTTACTCCTCATCCAGAATGTCATGTGATGAAATGCCCCATCACCCAGCAATGTGCAATCAGATGTCATTTATATAAATGATTTGGAGGTGAACATAGGACATATGGTTAGTAAGTTTGCAGATGACACCAAAATTGGAGGTATAGTGGACAGGGATGAAGGTTACCTCAGAGTACAATGGGATCTCGATCATAGAGTCATAGAGATGTACAGCATGGAAACAGACCCTTCAGTCCAATTCGTCCATGCCGACCAGATATCCTAACCTAATCTCGTCCCATTTGCCAGCACTTAGCCCGTATCTCTCTAAACCCTTCCTATTCATATACCCATCCAGATGCCTCTTAAATGCTGTAATTGTACCAGCCTCCACCCACTTCCTTTGGTAGCGCATTCCATACATGCACCACTCTCTGGGTGTCAACATTGCCCCTTAGGTGCCTTTTATATCTTTTCCCGCTCTCCCTAAACCTATGCCCTCGAGTTATAGACTTTCCAACCCCAGGGAGAGGACCTTGTCTGTTTATCCTATCCATGCCCCTCATGATTTTATTAACCTCTACAAGGTCACCCCTCAGCCTCTGACGCTCCAGGGAAAACAGCCCCAGCCTATTCAGCCTCTCCCTATAGCTCAAATCCTCCAACTCTGGCAACATTCTTGTAAGTCTTTTCAGAACCCTTTCAAGTTCCACAACATCCTTCCGGTAGGAAGGAGATCGGAACTGCATGCGATATTCCAACAGTGGCCTAACCAATGTCCTGTACTGCCGCAACATGACCTCCAACTCCTGTATTCAATACTCTAACCAATAAAGGAAAGCATTCAAACGCCTTCTTCACTATCCTATCTACATGTGACTCTACTTTCAAGGAACTATGAACCTGCACTCCAAGGTCTGTTTGTACAGCAACACTCCCTAGGACCTTACTTAGATCAGATGGGCCAATGAGCTGAGGAGCAGCAGATGGATTTTAATTTAGATAAATGTGAGGCTGCATTTTGGAAAGGCAAATCAGGACAGGACTTAAACACTTAATGGTAAAGTCCTGGGGAGTGTTGCTGAACAAGGAGACCTTAGAGTGCAGGTTCAAAGTTCCTTGAAATGGAGTCCCAGGTAGACAAGACAGTGAAGAAGGTATTTCGTATGTTTGAGGGTTTTCATTGGTCAGTGCAATGAGTATAGGAAGTTGGAGGTCATGTTGCGTTGCATAGGACATTGGTTAGGCCATTTTTGGAATACTGCAATCAGTTCTGGTCTCCCCACTGTAACAAAGATGTTGTTAAACCTGAAAGGGTTCAGAAAGGATTTACAAGGACATTGCCAGGGTTGAAGGGTTTGAGCTATAGGAAGAGGCTGAATGGGCTGGGGCTATTTTCCCTGGAGCATTGGAGGCTGAGGGGTGATGTTATGGAGGTTTATAAAATTATGAGGAAAATGGATAGGGTGAATAGCCAAGGTCTTTATCCCCGGGTGGCAAGTCCAAACCTAGAGGGCATAGGTTTAAGATGAGAGGGATAAGATTTAAAAGAACCTAAGGGGCAACTTTTTCACCCAGAGGGTGGTGCATGTATGGAATAAGCTGCCAGAAGAAGTGGTGGAGGTTGGTACAATTGCAACATTTAAAACACATGGATATATGAATAGGAAGGGTTTAGAGGGATATGGGCCAAATGCTGGTGAATGGGACTGGATTAATTTAGGATATCTGGTCGGCATGGACGAATTGGACTGAAGGATCTGTTTGTGTGCTGTATCTGATAAACCTTGATTAATGTCCTGGCCACCATTCAGTCAAAGTTAACAATCCAACTTTAAACTGAACCTAGCATGCTTTGATACTTTGCTTATTAAAATGTTTTCTGCTTATGTTGTGTCACCTGGCAAACCTGGGTACTTCCTTTATTCAAGTGAAGAGAGAAAACAATGCAAATGGAACAAAGATAGGACATCTAATAATACTTAGATGCCCAGAGGCTATTTGGATGGCATTTGAAAGCACTGAGGCTAGGAATAATAGTCGAAAATTTCCTTTGTGTGCGTTTTAATGTATCTATTCTTTATAAATTAGTTTTATTACATATAGTGCATGGAGGAGCTCTTTCCCACAAGAGTACTTGGCTAGAAATCGCCTTTTCCCTTTTAAATTACTCTGTACAAATTTTTATAAACACTATAGATTTCCTCATGAACCATCCTCACAAGCATTGTACATTAAACATATTAATATCATCTTTCTAAACACTTCCTTTGAGTTCAAGTTCTGAATTTTAATGCTTTATACTTCCCAATGTAGTACATTTACAGTGTAGGAAGTCTTTGCTTTGTTTTACATTCATTCATGAGATAGAACCACCATTGACAAGGCCAGCATTTATCACTTGTCCCTAATTCCCTAATGCAAGTTGTGGTGCTGATCACATTCTTGAAGTGCAGCAGTCCTTGGGCTGTAGATATACCCATGATGTTGTTAAGGAGGTCGTTACAGGATTTTGACCCCGTGACATTGAAGGAACAGAAATTTATTTCTCAGTCAAGATCCTATGTGACTTGAGGGGGGACTTGCAGGTCATGGTGTTTCCATGCATCTGCTGTCCTTGTCCTGCAGAGGTTGTGGGTTTAGAAGGTACTGTTGGAGAGCCATGGATAGTTACTGCAGTTTATCTTGTAGATGATTACACATTGCTGCCATGATATGCTGGTGGTGAAGGGAGTGAATGGTGGATTTTTAAATGAACAACTTCCAGAATTAAACAGGTGATAGTCTACTTCTACAGTTTTCTTCATATAAAAAAAATTGTGAAGGAAAAAATCTGCCAGTAGGGGGAAAGAATTAAAGAGTGTAGTGCTGGAAAAGTCACACCCACATTCACAGCCACATCTCCTTCCTCAACGCCCTCGCTCTCTTTCTCCTAGTAGGGAGAAAGACTCATAATAAAGGTAGCTTCACACACTGCCTTTAAAGGGAATGAATGTGCTAAGTGGGGATTTTACTCTTCAATGTGATCCATGGTAATAATGCTGTGATGACTTTACGACTACCTATCTAAGCCACCACTGACCACAATAAAGAAGGTTATTGGTGTAAGCCTTAAAAACAAACTCCAACACGAATTCCCATCTGTGTTTGCCTCTTTGAAGGAAGGACAGGGAGCATGGCTGATAAATGGATGCTAGGAAATGGTTGTTTTTCCATCAGTGACTGATAGCTATGGTTTATTTTTCTCTTTAGGTGGCAAAGAATTGGTAAGATTAACTGATATATCTTCAACAACTCACTGTGCCTAAGTCAGGGGTGTGGATGGGGTTGGGGGGGGGTGGTTGGAAGTGCCCCTTATTTCTCTCCTTTTTCCATCAAACTCCATACAACATTTAAGTCAGAAAACTCATGAACCTCTGGAGACTTTTGAAGGCTTTGAGCCTTTGAGGCGAATTCCTCAACATTTTGAGGGAATTTCAAGTGTATAACTGTGGCAGGAGACCAACTCCTAGGACATGTCCAGAAGATGTCAAACTTAAAGATCCATTTAGTAAGAAGTAAGTGTTCTGAAGAGGGTGACATGGTGGCTCAGTGGTCAGCGCTGCTGCCTCACAGCACCAGAGACCTGCCTTAGGCAACTGTCTATGTGGAATTTGCATATTTTCCCCATGTCTGTGTCAGTTTCCTCCTGTTTTTCAGTTTCCTCCTACAGTCCAAAGATGTACAGATTAGGTGGATTGGCTATGGTAAATTGCCCATAGTGTCTGGGTATATGAATAGGAAGGGTTTAGAGGGATATGAGCCAAATGCCGGCAAATGGGATTAGATTTATTTAGGATTTCTGGTCAGCATGGGTGAGTTGGATTGAAGGGTCTGTTTCCTGCTGTGTATCTCTATGACTCTATGGCTCTATGTCCAGGGATGCGCAGGCTAGGTGGATTAACCGTGGGAAATGCAATGCTAAGGGTCTGGATGGGATGCTCTTTGGAGGGTTCGTGCACAATCGATGGGCTGAATGGCCTGCCTCCACACTCTGTGGATTTTATGAGTTCTTATTGGTTTGCTGGTAGGCTTGCTGACTACAGAAATAGCTGCCCCCAGATTGCAAAAATACTATAAATATTCATGTAGAAAATGTAGATTTTTAGAATAAATATACAGCTTTACAATTTGTACAAATTCTAAAATGAAACCCAGATCTGTCGCTCAAAAATAGAATGACACTGAATTGCGGTTACAGTGATACTAATAATGGAATGACTTTATTTTCAAGTTGATCAAAGGAAGAACCACAAATAAATTATATTGCATTAAATTAAAATATGTAGGTTCCCTTTGACAATGTGAGTTTTACTATTATTATAACAGTTTAATATTCTTCCATGAATGCATAGAAAATTATTTATGAAATGCTTAAATTGAACTCCATTTTCTAACACATAAGCATTAATAGTTTACACCGCTGCTGATGTTTATTTGCTCCAATATTGCATTCATTTTTCTTGCAAGGTGATAATTACAAGCCATTGAACTAAACATATTAACAATATTGCATATATAAATTTGTGCTTAAAAATGTGCAATTGTAATTAAAGAGTTCAAACATATTCTTTGAAAATGTATGTCATGAATCCAGAATTACAGAAATGCTTTGAAATATATATACCCTAGAGGGCACCACAGATTAACAAAGCCGGAGCCTTTAAATGGGCAGTCACCCAGCAGAAAATGCTAGAACAATTGACATGGTAATGTAACACTAACACCTATGGAGCCTGGAATACTCCATTTACTGAACATCATCATACTTCCAACTCAGCGATAAAGACAAATGCTTACAAAAATATGTCTAGTAAGAATTCCATTAACTGCTCATCAAAAAGAACAGTGAAAAAGGATACAATCTTAAATATAACCAAAATCATAGAAAATATCATTTACCAGAGAAGGAAATGAGATTGAATCCTGCAAACTGCAAAGTGTTATAGAGCGCAACACACTGCAGCAGAAAATGGGGATATAATTGCATTTCTGTAGTGCCTGTGAAAACCTGAAAGTGTCCCAAAGCACTTTTGTAGCCAGTGAAACACTGTTGTCAGAAAAGCGCCAGCCAATTTTCACACAGCAAGATTTCACAAAGGGTAATGTGATAATGACCAGTTAATCTGCTTTCGTGATGTTGACTAAGAGATAAATATTTGTCAGCTCACAGCAGCCAGCGACTTGCAAATAGAAGGTCATGTCTGATGAACCTGTTTGAAATTTTTGAGGAGACGACTAAAGTATTAGACATTGGAATGCCTGTGTATGTAGTTTATATAGGCTTTCAGAAGGTTTTTTACTCTTCCTAAGAAATTGTTCACTGCACATGAAATTCATAGAAATTGTCTGAGTGGTAGTAAGCAAATGTGAGGCCATCCACTTTGGACCTAAAAGGAATAGAACAGTGTACTTTCTAAATGACAGTAAGTTAGCAACAGTGGCAATTCAGAGAAACCTGGTGAGCTAGAAACCCTGTAATCAAGTTCCAGAAGGCAGCTCATCACCATCTTCTCAAGGACAACTAAGGTCAAGCAATAAAGCTGGCCCAGCCAGCAATGCCCATATCCCATGAGTGAATTGAAAAAAGTCATGCACAGAAAATAATCACAAAAGCTAATGTAATTGTATCCTCTGTATTTAGAAAATTAGAATAAAAGGGGTTGAAGTCTTCAGAAATACAAAGACTTCCCTGGACCGCATCAGGAGTACAGTGAACAGTGCTTCCAAAGGTCATCATGGGATGAATTCTATATTTTCTTCATGTCTGATTTCAGCCCAATCTCATCACATGACTTTCCCAAGCAAACGCATCACACACCAGATATCCATCAAAAGAATAGCATCCTTTGCATCTAGGCTGCCTTTAAAAGACCCCTGTTCACCTGAATGAGCACTGGCATTCCAAAATCCTCTGCTCAGACAGAATATGAAGATGTCAAATAAGGGAAAATGTCACCTAAATGTTTAATAAGAACCTGGAGGCCCTGGTGAAGGACTGCCCAGCAGCTTCCTCCAAGGTCTCCAACTGGACCAGTGCTGTCTCTGAGGTGTGGAGGCAGAGCAAACTGTGCATAAGAAAATCAATGCCCTCCTCCACTGTTCCATGGTACGTGCCACACTCCTCACTCTGCTACTCACACTCATTCTATCTCTGCTTCTGCACTCATCTCCCACTCATGCAACATCTTCCCTCACCTGCTCCCACCTGAACTTTCACTTCCTAACTCTTTCCCTCACTATCTTTGAACACCTCACCACCTGCTTCCCATTTACATCAAAACTAACAAAACTAAAAGCTCGTTGTAACATCATGACCAGACACCATGTTCCATGGACCAATCTCTGTGCTAAGAGTCTACTGCAGCATCTGGAAGCAAAAGGAACAAAGAGCATCGAAGGCAATGGGTGCTGCTGATGCCTTTAGCTCTCCTCAGAGTCATAGAGTTATACAGCATGGAAACAGACCCTTCAGTCCAACTGGTCCATGCTAACCATAATCTCAAACTAAACTAGTCCCACCTGCCTGCTCTTGGCCCACACCCTTCCAAATATTTCCTACTCATGTATTTATTCAAATATCTTTTAAATGATATAACCTACCCACATTCACCACTTCCTCTGGATGTTCATTCCACACAGGAATCACTCTCTGTGTAAGAAAGTTGCTCCCATGTCTCACTTACATCTTTCTCCACTCATCTTAAAAACATGCCCTCCCCAGCCTTGAAATCCCCATTCTAGGGAAAAGCCACTTGCAATTCACCTTACCTATACTCCTCCTGCTTTTATAAACCTCTATAAGGTCACCCATCAACTTCTACACTCCAGTGAGAAAAGACCTATCCAGTCTTTCTTTGTAACTGAAACCCTCCATTTCCAGCAGGACCGTGATACATCTCTTCTGAACCCTCTCCAGCTTAATAATATCCTTCCTCTAACAGAGCAACCACAACTCGACACAGTATCCAGAAGAGGCCTCCCCAACATCCTGTACAACATCAATTCCTCCATCAGAAATCTGAGCAATGAAGGCAAGTGTGCTAAATATCTTCTTAACCATCCTGTCTATATGAGATGCAAACTTCAAAGAAATATGTACCTTATCCCTTAGTTTTCTCTGTTCTGTAACACAACCTAAAGCCCCATTTTTAATTGTGTAAGTCCTGCCCTTGATTGTTTTACCAAAATACAATACCTCACACTTAACCAAATTAAGCTGCATCTGCCACTCTTCTGCTCACCCTTGTAAATGTCCCTGTACTTTCATGCTCTCTGTGCCCAAAAATGTTGGTGTGAATCGGTGATCAGCCACGTTTGGAGCAGGGAGGTACAACACAAACAGAGGCCAATTCATTTGGATGGCCAGCAATTTTGCAGGTCTGTGTCCTGTACATGGGTCTGTGTGTAATGTTCTTTTCAGTTAAAAGCCTTTAAATTGTGGGGTCTTGCAAACTTCCCTCACAGTTTGAGTCACTTACCCACTCATTTGTAGTATAGTCACAGCCATTTTCTTCCCCATTGCATACTTTTGATTTCTAGCAAAATGAATGGTGACAGTGAGTGCTCCTTGGCCAGTGGTTTCCAGCCTCACCTCATTGTGTCAGTGAGCCTTCAAACCTTACCTTCCTGTTTGTTCTTCCTGTGAACTTCATAGGCTTTCACACTTCACCAAGTGCCACTCAACGTGTCTGCATAAACCTGTATGTGCCTATTTTTCTCCTACAGACCCTGGCATATGAGGTGACTATTGGAAATGTGGTCATACACTGCCAACCCTTGAAATCAGGTGCCCCTGGTCGTGGATAAACTATGCTCCCATTCTGTATGACCTTTTTCTCATCCATGCTTTATCCTATACTCTCCTTGATGATATTTTCAATTGTCATTCCTACTGACTGCAGCCTCCAGTCCTAGAGAAGAACTTGCTCAGCCTCCTTCCCACAGCAGCATTCCCCATACTTCCCACCCATGTACCCTTTCCCAGTTCTTTGTCCCTTAGTTTGTTGTACACTGGGCAGCCCTGAGTGAAAGATGCCCATCCCCATTAGTGGTGGCTGTACATCTCCCAGCCGTGGTAAAAGTGAAGACTGCAGATGCTGGAGATCAGAGTCTAGATTAGAGTGGTGCTGGAAAAGCATAGCAAGTTAAGCAGCATCCGAGGAGCAGGAAAATCGATGTTTCGGGCAAAAGCCCTTCATCAGGAATGAGGTCATTCCTGGTGAAGGGCTGTTGCCCGAAACATCAATTTTCCTGCTCTTCAGATGCTGCTTGACCTGCTGTGTATCTCCCCAGCCGTGCCTGCCCTAGCCCACAGACTGGCTGCAATGGAGCCATAGGACTTATCGTGCCACACTCCCTGGACTATACCAATAGTACCCCTCATTGAGAACAGCTCATCAGACTCCTGACCATGGTCAATTCCCTGAAATTGTATGGGAGGCTGCCGTGGACTTTTTGTTCCTGGAAACCTTGACTGGTTGGTGCCTCCATGGACTTTGGTGAGGACTCAGCCTTTGACCCATGGCTGCTTCCCTGCTGCACATAGTCTGTTTGCTGTGGACACTAATGCAGGGTGTGAGATTGACATGCAACATGATGTACGCCCCCTTGTCTGAGGACTGCTGAGCAGAAAGCAGAGGTGCCTGGTTGACTGACTCCATTAATTAGCAAAGAAAGGCTGGGTAAGGAAGAATGCAGGACAGTGCATAGTGAGTGAGAAAACTTGTGGCCCTGAGATGTAGCCTTGTCCAGTCCATAAAATGAGAGCCTGTACCTTACCAGTTGTTAATTGTGTTTTCTCGGTAACTAAAACTATTAAGACATATGGGGCAAAAGCAGGTATATGATGTTAGGTTTCCGATTATCCTAAACACTGTGTTGTGGCATGTCTGTTAAGGCTCTTACCAACTTTTATAGATGCACCAAAGAAAGCATTCTGTCTGGATGAATCACAGCTTGGTATGGAATCTGCTCTGCCCAGAACCGTAAGAAACTGCAGAGAGTTGGGAACATAGCTGAGTCCATCATGCAAGCCAACCTTCTATCCACTGACTCCATCTACACATCCTGCTGCCTCAGAAAGCCCATCCAACATCATCACAGCCCCCACCCACCCCAGTTATAATCTCTTCCAACATCGGCACGGCGGCTCAGTGGTTAGCACTGCTGCCTCACAGCACCAGGGTCCCAGGTTCAATTCCAGCCTCGAGTGACTGTCTGCGTGGAGTTTGCATATTCTCCCCGTGTCTGTGTGGGTTTCCTCCGAATGCTCCAGTTTCCTCCCACAGTCCAAAGATATGCAGGTCCGGTGAATCGGACTATGTGTTAGGCCCATAGTGTTAGGGGCATTAGTCAGAGGGAAATGGGTATGGGTGACTTACTCTTCAGAGCATCGGTGTGGACTAGTTGGGCCGAAGGGCCTGTTTCCACACTGTAGGGAATCTAATCTAATCTTCCAATAGGCAGAAGATACAAAAGCTTAAACACACATACCAACAGATTCCAAAACAGCTTCTTCCCCACTGTTATTAGACTTCTGAATGGACCTCTTAACTTTCAAGTTAATGTTGATCTTGCTCTTTGTGCAGCTTCTCTGAAGCCATAACATTACAGGTATATTCTTCGCTCTGTTCCATTACCCTAATGTACTTTGTATGGCATGATCTGCCTGTACTGCATGGAAAACAAAACTTTTCACTGTACCTAGGTACATGTGACAATAATATATCAAATAAAATCAAATCAAAGTATGGCAGAACAAAATTGAGGGGTTGAATAGGCCACTCCTGATCCTAAGCTGCCCTGCTTCAAGTAGTGCCATAGGATCTTCTACGTCCTCTCAAGAGAATAGGCAGAGTTTCAGTTCACCATTTCAACTGAGAATCAACACCTCCCCAATACAACACTACATTGTCACTCTACATTTTTATGCTTTAAGCTCTGGGATGTGCTTGAACCCAAAACCTACTAACTAAAATGTAAGGTAACTACCAACTGCACCAGAACTGATATATCTTTGGGGAGTGGTGGAAGAAAAGGTAGGCAAAGAAGTACTTGCTATGTTATCAGATCCCATTAGTTAGTCTGAGCAAGTCATTCACTTTGAGATATTAACTCTGTTTCTCACCGCAAAGATGCTGCTGAGTTTTTCCAACACTTTCTGTTGTCATGCTTTGTTTAGTCTTTAGCCTGTGAAATTCTATGGCTTAGGCTTCCAGATACGAAATATATTGCATTCTCTGCTAACGCATTAAAGTCTAATTTCATGTGCATTACATCTAAAAGAAATTTACGTATGCTGCAATTGCAGCACTTAAAATGTCACGCTGTGTCTTGATGGAAGCATGTAGTATCAAACAGAATTCAAACATCTTTCTTTTTGTAGATCAATAAATATTTGCAGCACAATTATGTAGCTACAACTACAGATTTCTGACTCCCAGAGCTCTCGTGCAATAGCATCTTGCTAAATGCTACATTTCTTGGAATCTGGCATATGTGCATTAAAATATAAGTCTCAAGGCGTTTTCTTCCTTCGGGCAGCATTGCAAATATTGTCATTGCCACTTTGTTGATCAAAGTGCTTCGAACACAATTAAAATTTGATGTTAGAATAACAGACAAAACAATTGAAACAATGAAGATGAAATAGCTGTTAAGCTAGCAACTTAAATTCCTGTTTAATCAGAGAACAGGTCATTTTAGAGCTGGTAATGTGTATGTGAGAGAATAATTAATGATCGCACAGTAAAAGGATCCTCTTGGGAAGTGATCTAGTCCTTTAGATAAGTAAATAGTGTCATAAGAGAGTCATAGAGTTACAGTAGCTACCCTTCAGCCCATTGAGACTTCCCCAAACAAAAAAAAGCCATTTTATCTACAATTGTCCCATTTTCTAGCACTTGCCACCGAGCCTTGAATGGAATGACATTTCAAGTGCTCATCCATGTACTTTCTCAAGGTTGTGAGGTTTCCTGCCTCAACTTCCCAGGCATTGCATTCCAGAATCCCATCACTGTCTCGGTGGAGTACTAAATAAAGAAACAAAAGAACTGCGGATGCTGGAAATCAGAAACAAAAACAGACATTGCTGGAAAAAATGCAGCAGGTCTGGCAGTATCTGTGGAGAGAAAGCACGGTGGCTCAGTTTTTTAGTACTGCTGCCTCACAGCACCAGGGTCCCAGGTTTGATTCCAGTCTTGGGCGACTGTCTGTGTGGAGTTTGCACATTCTCCCTTTGTCTGCGTGGATTTCCTCCAGATGCTCTGGTTGCTTCCCACAGTCCAAAGATGTGCGGGTCAGGAGGATAGGCGCAGCCTTTGTGTGGAGCCACAGAAAATGGGGGAGATACTAAATGAATATTTTGCATCAGTATTTACTGTGGAAAAGTATATGGAAGTTATAGACTGTAGGGAAATAGATGGTGACATCTTGCAAAATGTCAAGATTACAGAGGAGGAAGTGCTGGATGTCTTGAAACGGTTAAAGGTGGATAAATCCCCAGGACTTGATCAGGTGTACCCGAGTACTCTGTGGGAAGCTATAGAAGTGATTGCTGGGCCTCTTGCTGAGATATTTGTATTATCGATAGTCACAGGTGAGGTGCCGGAAGACTGGAGGTTGGCAAACTTGGTGCCACTGTTTAAGAAGGGTGGGAAAGACAAACCAGGGAACTATAGACCGGTGAGGCTGACCTCGGTGGTGGGCAAGTTGTTGGAGGGAATCCTGAGGGACAGGATGTACATGTATTTGGAAAGGCAAGGACTGATTTGGGATAGTCAACATGGCTTTGTGCGTGGGAAATCATGTCTCACAAACTTGATTGAGTTTTTTGA
>NC_057713.1:56004149-56005964 GCF_004010195.1 Chiloscyllium plagiosum | reverse complement strand
AGAGGTTTACAAAATTATGAGGGGCATGGATAGGATAAATAGGCAAAGTCTTTTCCCTGGGGTTGGGTAGTCCAGAACTAGAGCATAGGTTTAGGGTGAGAGGGGAAAGATATAAAAGAGACCTAAGGGGCAACCTTTTCACGCAGAGGGTGGTATGTGTATGGAATGAGCTGCCAGGGGCTGTGGTGGAGGCTGGTACAATTGCAACATTTAAGAGGCATTTGGATGGGTATATGAATAGGAAAGGTTTGGAGGGATATGGGCCGGGTGCTGGCAGGTGGGACTAGATTGGGTTGGGATATCTGGTCGGCATGGACGGGTTTGACCGAAGGGTCTGTTTCCATGCTGTACATCTCTATGACTCTATAATTGGCCATGCTAAATTGCCCATAGTGTTAGGTGCATTAGTCAGAGGGAAATGGGTCGCGGTGGGTTACTCTTCGGCGGGTCGGTGTGGACTAGTTGGGCCGAAGGGCCTGTTTCCACACTGTAGGGAATCTAAACTAAGCCAGAGTTAATGTTTTGGGTCAAGTGACCCTTCTACAGAAGTATATGTCAAATGAGCCAGAGGATAAAGTGGTACAGAGAGGGACGTGGTGCTGCTCTGGACCAGTGTGAAGCGGTGCTGTTGAAGAGAGAGGTCAAGAGCGTGCATAGGACAGTGCAGGACATTGAGTGTGGATCTCAGGACGTGGTGAAAATAGCTGTTTGTGGAACGTTGAACATCACCTGTCATCCTGGGTGGATTCAAAACGTGAAGGATGAAACTTGCTTTGTAATCACATGGGGTGAGTCTGAGCTGGGGGTGTCACTGGGATATGTAATGTGGCTGTGGAAATGAGTTTTAGTGAACATCTTGTCAATCACCAGGAGCGACAGTTAAATTAATGATGCTGAACAGGAAAAAAAGATTGGAACAGAAATCCTGTTGGGAAGAGGAACAGAACTTCTTCAAGATGGGCATGCCTAGAAGAGATGTGGCAGTGAGTTAGTTACTACCATCATGAAGAAAGGCCACTGGAGCCGAAACGTTCACTCTGATTTCTGTCCACAGATGCTGCCAGACCTGCTGAGATTTTCCATCAATTCCTGTTTTTGACCCCCTGGGTAGAAACGCATTTACTTCAAATCCTTTAAAAACCTTTTATCTTAAAGTTATGCCTCCTTATTATTGACCTTTCAACTAATGGGAATAACTGCTTTCAAGCCACCTTATCCATGTCCCTCATAATCTTGTGCCTCTCCCCCCCAGCCTTCTCTATTCTGAAAAAGCATCTGAGCCTATCTAGCCTCACTTCATAGTTAAATTGTTCCATCCCAGGCAGCATCCTGGTGAATCTCCATTGCATCCCCTCCAGTGCAATCATATCCTTTCTATAGTGTGGTGATCAGAACTGCATACAGTGCTCCAGCTGTGGCCTGTGACAAAGTTTTGTCCAGCTTCAATACAATCTCCCTGCTCTTAGAATCTAAGACACCTGATTATCTTCTGAAAATTCTAACAAATGTGTTGGACATGACCTTCCTCTGACAAAGTGTTGCTGGAAAAGCGCAGCAGGTCAGGCAGCATCCAAGGAGCAGGAGAATCGACGTTTCAGGCATGAGCCCTTCTTCAGGAATGAGGAAAATGTGCCCAGCAGGCTAAGATAAAAGGTGGGGAGGAGGGACTTGGGGGAGGGGCGTTGGAAATGCGATAGGTGGAAGGAGGTTAAGGTGAGGGTGATAGGCCGGAGTGGGGGTGGGGCGGAGAGGTCAGGAAGAAGATTGCAGGTTAGGAAGGTGGTGCTGAGTTCGAGGGTTGGGACTGAGACAAGG
>NC_057713.1:55970198-56003501 GCF_004010195.1 Chiloscyllium plagiosum | reverse complement strand
CCACAAATTCACCTGCACCTCCACACACATCATTTATTGCATCGCTGCATCCGATGTGGCCTCCTCTATATTGGGGCGACAGGCCGCCTACTTGCGGAACGTTTCAGAGAACACCTCTGGGATACCCGGACCAACCAACCCAACCACCCTGTAGCTCAACATTTCAATTCCCCCTCCCACTCTACCAAGGACATGCAGGTCCTTGGACTCCTCCATTACCAGACTATGGCAACACGACGATTAGAGGAAGAGCGCCTCATCTTCCGCCTGGGAACAAGGACATGCAGGTCCTTGGACTCCTCCATCGCCAGACCATAGGAACATGACGGCTGGAGGAAGAGCGCCTCATCTTCCGCCTAGGAACCCTCCAACCATAAGGGATGAACTGATTTCTCCAGTTTCCTCATTTCCCTTCCCCCCCACCTTGTCTCAGTCCCAACCCTCGAACTCAGCACCACCTTCCTAACCTGCAATCTTCTTCCTGACCTCTCCGCACCCACCCCCACTCCGGCCTATCGCCCTCACCTTAACCTCCTTCCACCTATCGCATTTCCTATGCCCCTGCCCCAAGCCACTCCTCCCTACCTTTTATCTTAGCCTGCTGGGCACACTTTCCTCATTCCTGAAGAAGGGCTCATGCCCGAAACGTCGATTCTCCAGCTCCTTGAATGCTGCCTGACCTGCTGCACTTTTCCAGCAACACATTTTTCAGCTCTGATCTCCAGCATCTGCAGTCCTCACTTTCTCCTTCCTCTGACAAAGCCATGATGACCATCCCTGATCAAACCTTGCCTCTCTATGTGGAGATAGGTCTTTATTTCAGAAAGTCTCCATTGGTTTCTCCACCACTGATGTGAGACTCAATGTTCTGTAATTCTCCCTTGGTCTCTGGTTGGGCCTATTCGTTCCCTGGTAATCCTTTTCTTCTTACTGTACTTATAGAACACCTTGGGATTCTTCTTAACTTAACCCACTCGTGTTTTCTCTTGCCCCCCTCCCCGTTTGCTCTCCTAATTGATTTCTTAAGATCCCCCCTTGCATTTCCGATACTCCAGTAAAGTCTCAATTAATTAGTTCTCTTTGTAACTGGTAAAAGCCTCTCTTTTCCTTCTTATACAGTTCTGAATATTCCCAGACATTCATGGTTCTCTGGGTTTGTTGCTCCTACATTTAATCATAAAGGGAACATGTGATAGCCCTCGAACTATTTCCTTTTGAATGCCTGCACCTCCCACTGCTATATAGTGCATTTTCCCACAAGTTCAGTAGTTCTGCACCTTCATATCTACTCTCTTTGTTAACTTTGTACACTGCTTCTTTGTAAACAGAATCCTTATATCCTCTTTTTCATTCTTTGAGTAGCATGATATTATCTAACAATTGGTTGTTTGTTGGTTCTTAATAGAATGTTTAGCCACTTTCCTTATTTCATTCTACATTGTTGTTAGGAGTTAAATATGAAATCGGGCTATGAACAGACTGGTTTAATCTCAGCCTGTTGCCAACACGAGGGATGAAGTTAGACTAGTTTAATCAGCCTGCAGTCTGAATAAATGATTAGAGCTGGAGGTTTGGGATGGATTAAACCATAGATGGCCGCAGATATTCAGGATACGATGAGAAGGAAAAGAGAGGCTTTTAGCAGGTACAAGGGGGACAAATCAGTGTAGGTATTAGTAGAGTACAGAAAGTGCTGGATGGAGTTTAAAAAAGCAATTAAGAAA
This sequence comes from Chiloscyllium plagiosum, assembly GCF_004010195.1. Taxonomy (NCBI): domain Eukaryota; kingdom Metazoa; phylum Chordata; class Chondrichthyes; order Orectolobiformes; family Hemiscylliidae; genus Chiloscyllium; species Chiloscyllium plagiosum. The sequence continues at coordinate 56,001,777 of NC_057713.1, read as the reverse complement.
GTAAAGAAGGGATATGAGATCACTCTGGCTGATAAAAGTAAGGAAAAAAATCGCAAGATATTCTACAAGTGTATAAATGGGTATTGGATAACCAGAGAAACATCAGGGTCCATTAGGGACCAAGAGGACAATCTGTGGGTGGAGCCATTGGTAGGGTGTTGAAGCAATACTTCACACCCTTCTTCACCCAAGAGAATGAGGATGAATGTATGTAACCCAATGGTACAGACTGCAAGGTGTTGAAGCAAATTGATATGGGGAAGGACAAGATATTGAAGACGCTGACAGGCTTAAAAGTGGACAAATATCCAGATCTGGATGAATTGTATACCAGGTTGTTGTTGGAGGCAAGGGACGAGATTGCAGCAGCACTTACCCAAATTGTTAATTCCTCTTTAGCCATGGGGGAGGTACCAGGGGACTGGAGAACAGCTAATATGGTTCCAATATTTAAGAAGGGTTGTAGAGATAAGATAGGGAACCACAGAGCAGTGAGTCACACATCAGTGGTAAGAAAACATTCTGAAGGAGCGCAACGTATCTCTGCATGGAGAGGCAAATCTTGATCAGGGATAGTCAGCATCATTTTGAGAGGGAGGTTATGCCTAACAAATGTGATTGAAATTTTTGAGGAGGTGAACCAGGTATGTAGCTGAGGGTAGTGCTGGTGATGTAGTTTATATTAGGGAGTATGTGGGGACAAACTTTTTTAACCAGACGATGGTGATGGTATAGAATATGCTGGAATTCATCAAAACCTTTGACAAGGCCCCACATAGCAGACTCATCAATGAGGCAAATGCACATGGGATACTGGGTAATTTGCTAAAATAGATTCAAAATTGACTTCGTTTTAGGAGACAGAGGATGATAACAGAAGACTGCTTTAGTGACTGCAAGCTAGTGTCTCATGACGTACCACTTGGATCTGTGTTGGCTCCCCTATTATTTGTCATTTATATAAATGGCATAGATAACTGTGTGGGGAGTTAGTTTAGTAAATATGCAGATGACACAAAGATTTGGTTGGATGGTAAACTGTAGGGTTGAGTGTATTGGGCTACAAGAAGATATAAACGGTATAGCCAAATGGGCCGATGGAAATTAACCCTGAAAAGTATGAGGTTATCCACTTTAGAAAGAATAATTTGACAAGAAAGTATTCAATGAATGACATGACACTAGGGGAAATTCTGTGGAACAAAGGCCTCGATGTGTTTGTCTATAGATCTCTGAAGGCGGAAGGTCATGTTAGTAGGGTGGTGACAAAGGTAGATGGGACACATTTTTATCAATCGAGGCATATATTACAAAAGCAGGGAAATCATGTTGAAGTTTATAGAACTTTGGTGAGACCACAGCGACATTACTTTGTGTAGTTCTGGTCGTCACATGACAGGAAGGATGTGATTGCACTGAGGGGGTGCAGAGGAGATTCACCAGAGCGCTGTCTGGGATGGAAAATTTAACCTATGAGGAAAGGTTAGATAGGCTTGAGTGTTTTCATTGGAACAGAAAAGACTGAGGGGTGATCTGATTGAGGTGTACAAGATTATGTGGGACATGGACAGAGTCGATAAGGAACAGCTGTCCCCCTTAGTGGAAGGATCAATCACTAGGGGATATTGGTTCAAGGTGAGGGTCAGGAGGCTCAGGGAGATGTGAAACAATGGTTTCAGTCTTTCTAATATTGTCTGATAAATAGCCTGATAATTTTGCAACATTGGAGGAACCGAGAAAGTAGTGGTGAGGTGCAGCTGGGTGGTGTCAATCTACATGTTCAAACAAACGCAGTGTCTTCTTAAGGCATCAGTGAGAATTGGAGGAAGCAAAGGATAGATCCTACAGCCAGTAGAGGAGGTGACTTTACTACCTGCCTGCAAATGGTTTAGTGTGTGTGTGAGGGTAGAGGTGGGAGGTAATGATGTAGGATTGGGAACAGGAGTCCTTAGTTAAGAATGGAATCAAATGAGAGCACTCGCACTGTTAAGGAGGAGGAGGATGATGTGACCAAACATGTCAAAGCCTGCAGGTGGAGAGGAAAAGTTTCCCTTTAACGTATAGCTGTCTCTCAGTCTAATGAAATAATAGCCTGACATTGGCATAGTCACATGATCATAACTTACTACATCATAAGGTAATGTCCCAGACACAACCATCATTGTCCCTAATTATATCTTGTTCCACTGATAGCACCAACCCAGCAGAGGGGGCAGCACCATAGTACACAGTCCAGAAGGAGTTTCCCTGGTAGTACTCAATATTGACTCTGGACCGGATGAATCCCATGGCTTCACATCAAACGTGGACAAGGAAACCTTCTGCTGAATACTACAAAACACCATATCTACCTTGCACCTGTAGCTGGTAAATCGATATTTCTTCATGTTGAACACCACTTGTAAGAAGTACTGAGGATCGCAAAGGTACAGAATGTACTCCGGGTGAAGGAAGTCAATGTTCATCAACAAGAATAACTCAGTGTCGTTGTTACTGACTGAACCAGCTGGGTCCTCAAGGACATAGCTAAGAGAGTGAACCTGTGGCAGGCAAGTGAAGGAACTGACAAGAGGATGATGTCAAGCAAATACTTCTCCCTTGTTGGTTCCCTCACATGTCATAGATACATCCATCCATGACAATATCAATAGGAATGGCCACAGAACACTCATTGTGGAGACAAAATCCCATCTTCATATTGAGGACATCCTCTATCATGTTCTGTGGTTCTTACACCGTGCTAAATAGGATAAGACTTCATTATAGTGCACCAGCCATGCGTTGTGGGCCATCAGCAAGGTTATTGTATTCAATCCGCAATCTGTAACCCATGACCCTAGCATATCCCAGACTCTGCCATTGTCATCAGACAAGGAAATCAAGCCTATTCAATGAAGAATGTAAAGACGGCATGTAAGGAACAGTACTAGGCATACCTAGAAATGCGGCACCAACTTTGTTCAGCTACAAGACTGGATTGCTCATCTGCCAAACAGCAGAAATAGTATTTCAACAGACAGGATTAAGTGATCCTTTAACCATCAAATATGATCTAAGCTCTGCAGTCCTGTCACCTCCAATCATGAATAGCCATGGACAATTTACCTTCTCACTGGAGAAGGAGACTCCACAAATATCCATTTCCTCAATAATGTCAAAATCATAGAATTCACTCTTGAAGAGCATTATGTGTCAGTTACAACATATGTGCTGCAATTGTTCAAGAAGACAGCTTAACACTGCTTTCTCAAGGACAACCAGGGGCAGACAATAAATGCTGGCCAGCCAGCAATGCCCATCTCCTAGGAATGAACAAATAAAAACATATCAGCCATGATTGAATGGTGGAGCAGACTCAATGGGACCAATGATCCAATTCTGCTCCTATATCATATGATCTTAACTAAATCAATCCTAATGATGAGGGAGGATGAATTTCTGGAATGTATGTAATATGAATTTCTGGAACAAGGTGATGAGGAGCCAACTAGAGATCAGGTGAGTTTGAACTTGGTGTTGCACAATGAAAAAGGTATAATTAATAACCTTGCTGTTATAGAGCCTTTGGGCAATAGTGGCCAAAAGGTGTTAGAACTGTACATAAAGTCTGAATGTGATATATTTGTTCTGAAACCAGAGTCTAAAATCTGAGCAAAGGAAATATGACAAATTATTTAAGAAGGAAGGGAGAGGATAGACAACTACAAACCTCTCGGTTTGATGTCCATAGTACAAAAATGTTACAGTCTATTTTAAAGGTTGTAAATGCTGAAGATTTAGAAAATATTGTCAAAATTGAGCAATGAGCATAGATTTAGGAAAGTAATTCATTGTTGACTCATGTGTTAGCATCCATTGTGGATATTTCTTGTAGCACTAGTAAATAAAATTAGAGCATATTGAATTGAGACATACTAGTATGAATTGAGAATTGAGTGTGAATTGAAAATTGGTCAATAGGTAGAAAGCAGAGCATAGAAAAAAAACAGATCATTCTCAAGTTGGTAGGCTACTACCAGTGAGTACCATAGAGTCAGTGCAAGGTCTGCTACTGTTCACAATCTATGTGAATGATGGGAATGCAGGGACCAATTGTAATATTTTCTAATTTGCTGATGTCACCAAAATGGTTGTGAAATTAAATTGTGAAAAAGGTGCAAAGGCACTTCAAGAAGGATGGACAAGCCATATGAATGGACTGGAACTTGGCAGGTGGGATATAGACTAAATAAATGTAAAGTTATTCATTTTGGGAAGAAAAAAAGGCAGAATATTCCTTAAATGTTATGAAGTTGGGAAGTATGTGTATCCATGGTGAATGATCTGGGTGCCCTTGTCCATGAATCACAGGTGCAGCAAGCAAATAGAAAAGCAGACAAATGGGAGCTTCATTTCAAATGGATTTGAGTACAGAAGTAAAGATGTCTTGCTGCAGTTGCACAGTGTCTTAATTGATACTTCACCTGGAGTATTGGGTTTTGGCTTTCTTATCTAGGAACGAATATACTTACTGTAGAAGGAGTGCCACAGTGGTTCACCAGATTCATTCCTGGGATAGTGAGTTTATTTTATAAAGGGGGATTGAGGAAATTGAATCTGTATTCTCCAGACTTTTGAATATCGAGAGGTGACCTCATTGAAACTTAGAAAACTATTACTGGGCATGACAGAATTAATGCAGGTGGGATATTACCCCTGGCTTGTGACTCTAAAACCAGAGTAATTACTCAGGACAAGAGGCAAACCATTTAAGACTGAGATGAGGAGGAATTTCCTCATTCAGAATGTGGGGCATCTTTGGAATTCTTTACCCCAGAAGGTTCTGGAATCTCAATAATTGAGCATATTCAAGACAAAAATTGATAGGTTTCTGGAAACTAATTGCCTTAAGGGAAAAATAGATGGTGCAGGAAAATGGTATTGAGGAGATGGTTGGCCATGATCGAGTATGGCAAAGCAGGATAAATGGGCCAAATGGACTACTCCTGTGCCTATATTCCATCTTCAGCCAGATGTGTATGATCCTGAGGTTCCCAGCATCACAGATGCCAGTTTTCAACCAATTGTATTCATCCTACATGATATGAGGAAATAGTTGAACACTGATAGTGCAAAGGCAATAGGCCCTGACAGCATGCTGGCAGTAGTAAAAGAGTTGAGTTTCCAAACTAGCTGCACTCCTAAGCAAACCATTCCCGTACAGTTACAACAATGAAATCCACCCAAAAATGTGGAAAAGTGTCTGTATATGTTCTGCTCCAAAAAACAGGGCAAACCTAATCAAGGCAATTGCAACCCTCACAGTCTATTCTCAATCATTACCAAAGTGATAGAGAGTATCATTGACAGTGCAAAGAAATTACCACTCAGTGAAGCTCAGTTTAGATTCAACCAGGGCCATTCAGTTTCTCACTCATTACAGACTTGGTCCAAACGTGGACAAAAGAGCTGAACATCAGAGGTGAGGTGAGAGTGACTGCCCTTGGCACTCGTGAAGAATGGCATTAAGAAGCCCTAGCAAAACTGGAGTCAATGGGAATCCAGGAGATAACTGTCTACCTGTAGAAGACATATTTGGCACAGAAGGAAAATACTTGTGGTTGTTGGAGGTCAGTCAACCCAGCTCCAGGACATGCCTGCATGAGTTCCTCTGGGTAGTATCTGAGGCCCAACTGTCTTCAGCTGCTTCATCAATGATGGTTTCTCCATTATAAGGTCAGAAGTGGGCATGTTCACTGGTAATTACACAGTATTCAGCACTATTCATAACTTCTCGGATCCTGAACTAGTCCATGGCCATACACAGATTTGCACAATATTCAGGCTCGGGCTGGCAACTGACAAGTAATGTTCATGCTATACAAGTGCCAGGTAATGACAATCTCTAACAAGACAGAGAGGTGTGTGAGTTAGTGGATGGGCAGATATGTGGTTATGCAAGTGGTTGAGTGAGTGGGTGTGTAGGAGTGTCGGGGTGAGTGGGGGTACAGAAGAGTGGGGGCATGGATGAGTGCATGCGGGTGAGTGCATGTGTAGGTGAGTGTTTGGATGGTTATATGAATAATGACATTACACGTCAGTTTGTGGGTGTATATGCCATTGAGTGGTTGTGAAGGTTAGTGGGTGTCTAAGAGATTGGTGTCTGTTGAGTGCCTATGCAAGTGAGTGCATATGTGGGTGAAGGGTGGGTGTGTGGGTCTACGTGCAAAGTTTGGATACCCCTGCTCTATCACATTGTATTTCAGAGCTTGCTATAATACAAACATAGATTATTCACATGTTTCTTTGAATTGGGGCATATGCTGTCTATCGAATCATATTGCTTTAATGAAAAATATTTAAATGATCTTTTTCATTCTGTGTTCTTTTTATTGAATTTTTTAAATAAAGCCTCTTATTAAATTTTTTGTGACGAAATTAAGCACAATAAACAGTACTGCAGGAACAAATAAAGCCGGAGTTACACTTCTGATATGATATGCATTAATTCCACCCGCTGTCACATTTCATGAGGGAACAAATCATTTTGCAAGAGTTGGCAATGGTATCTTACTGTGATTATGACTTCCTCTACTCACATAAATTGGAACATATGTCATATTTTACGTGCAATCGTTAGATTCCATATTCTAAAATAAGAAAGTGGTGCATTTAAATCTTACTTGAGAGTGTATAAAAACAATCCAGAAGCAAATTCTTCACATTACCTAGATATATGTACACAGAAATATAGGACTTAAGTACACAGGAATGGGAGTAGGCCATTCAGCCCCTCGAGCCTGTTCTGCCATTCAGTGAGATTATGCCTGATCTTTGGTCTAACTTCATATACTTACCTTTGGCCTATATCCTTTAATACTTGCGCTTAACAAAAATGTATCTATTTAGAATTAACAAATTATCTTGCAGTCAACTGCTGTTTGTGGAATAGAGTTCGAAATCTCTACCTTCTTGTAACTGTATAACTTCTTTTGATGTCATTGCTAAGTTTCCTTTCATATTCCCTCTTAGTAACTCATACAAGCTGCGTTGTGGCCCTTTCTGGTCTTTATACCTTTCCCATTTGGCAGGATCTGTGCTACTTTTTACACTTTTCTAAGCCCTTCTTTAAGTTTTATGCTGTCTCTTATCTCTTTAGTTTCCCACAGCTGATTCTTCTCTGACATTGAAGCTTTCCCTCTCAGGGGTATAAACCAGTTCTGTAAATTTCAGCAAGTCTATAATTCAAAACCTCTCTAGTCAATGAAATTAATAGAACATGTATGAATGTATGCTTTGCTTTGTATTACTGGGAGTCAGAACACTGATGATTATACTGCTCGTGAAGAACATTTTCCATATACTTCAATTTGTTTTCTTTTTGCCACATACTGACTCATCCTAGGCATCGTTTCATAGGCATGAGCTGCTATCCAGCATCTCATCTTTATAAATGATCTCAACAAAGAACTTTGGGTGTTTAACTGACAGTATAACAGTAAACAGTGTGAACCTCCTTACGACCTTAGTCAAGTTTAAACTTAATACGACAGATGAGGCATTTTCCCAAGTGTGTTTTGGAGCTAGCACATGCACAAGCATTTCTGGTTAGCATTAGCAATGTGGTATCAATCCTTTTCGCATTCTCCATGTTCTGAGTGCCAGCTAACTGAATGTATGCATTGCACAGATGCAGTTTTTTTTATTCTCTGGGGGCTTGTTGAACAGAAAGTATTGATGAAGTGAAAATTTTCTTATGCTTACATTAAGCACGCACTGCTGGCCAAGCAATTCATCAAATGAATGAATGAATGAGATAAAAGTCACCTTAGCCAGAATTTCAGGATTTGAAATGTATGGTCAGGAGAATCAGATGGTGTCCTGGATGTAAAGCCGATTGAGTATCACCAATGCTAAACACTGTCCTTTGTCAGGTTTAATGCAATGGCACTGCGCAAAATATTACACACAGAAACAGATACTTTTCAGTTTGCTGCCCTTGTTAGGGGAGGAGATGAAGGATGGGAAGTTAGAAGTGAGGATCAGAGAGATGAGAGGTCATAGCTGGATTTGTTAAATGTTTGATGCCTCATACATATCCACAAGGAAACAACAGACTGAATTTTCAGGATTTGTTCAGATTTTTGACAAGGGGAAATGATGGACTTTAATTGGGTGGGAGGAAAATTTCTGCTTCCTGATAGCAAGTTAAATGCTTGATATCAATTCTCAATCTTTCAGAGAGATTGGCTTTCCTGAACTTCACAGTCAGGAGTTTGTGTTGCATTCATTATAATGTCACAATTACTTATTAACACACCAACCTATTGGAATCATGTTCACAGACACAATTTTGTTAGCCTAAAATTGGAAATCACGAGTTCACAAACCTAACCGTACATACAAGATGAATATCTGGCATAGTGGACTGCTTCTTCCCAGCTTAATCGAAGAATCAATCTATTGCTTGCCTCTTTCAGAAGCAATCTGATCCATTACACAAGTCCAATGTTAGTCATGAAGGCCTTTCATGTTCAGCAGCTCATAAGAAGGCACTCCACCAAGGATATGCAGGTCTTTGGACTCCTCCATCGCCAGACCACAACAACACGACAGTTGGAGGAAGAGCGCCTCATCTTCCGCCTAGGAACCCTCCAACCACAAGGGATGAACTCAGATTTNNAGGGCTTATGCCCGAAACGTCGATTCTCCTGTTCCCTGGATGCTGCCTGACCTGCTGCACTTTTCCAGCAACACATTTTCAGCTCTGATCTCCAGCATCTGCAGACCTCACTTTCTTCCCATAAGAAGGCACACCCATCAGGCCTATTGCAGTGGTAGGAGTGAAGGCTGATTGGGCCCACAAGCCTCCCCCAAGCTAGGTAACCACACTGGCTTAATAAAACAAACCTGACCAGAGTGGGCCTTAGCTTAAAAGGGGATCAACTTAAATTAGTCTAAAATGGGGTGCAAACCAAAAGGGCATCAATTAAGAAAAGATCCAGGGAAAGGTGGGTCAAAGAATGTGGTTTTTGGGGGAGTGGAAAGACTCTGGGGAATAGAGGCAGCAAACTAGTTGTGAGGGGAGAGTCAAAGTAACAAGGACAATGGGGACAATGAATTTTAAGTGGTAACAAAATGGGTTTTTTTGGTGTACTGGCGAAGGAGAAAGAGATTGGAAGTGAGTGACGAGGTGTGTAAAGGTAAAGCTAGGCATGGGGATGTCTTTGGGAGTAGGATTATGGGTGGAAGAGCAGGAATGTTGACAAAAAGGATAAACAGGTTTATATTAAGAGAGGAATATTAAAGGAAGAGGGGGGGAATAACAAGTCCATCCATTGTAATGGAGATGAATATGTACATAAAATGTCGAGGGGCGAGAAGAAAAAAAATCAAAGGTAAAGTGTACCACTGCCACCTTGCTAAAACCTGCTTGCCAGAAGAGGAGTTCAGATATTTTGCACAATGGAAAAGGGAGGGGCTCCAGACCTGTGTGCACATGGCGAGGCAAGCAAACACATACTCAAAGGAAGCAATCAAAGCTGAAACTGGTAATATTGATTGTGTGAGTGCTGCATAATGACTTTGTATCAAAGGATTACTCTCAATATACATGGTTTAAAAGCTGTGTCCAGCCGTGTTTACATTTCCCAAGAAGAGAAGTTAAGATTCATCAGCAGTGCTAATTGTTGTGCTGATGAGATAGTGATGGTGACTAATACACATTCAGCCTTACAGAACCAATGATAGATCCCCACGTGGGAAAATTAACAACATCATGATGAACCTTTATGCTACTTGATCTGTCCAATGAATAAGGACTGTCTGGTACCAAGACAAGCTCTCACCCTAAGCAGGAGCAAACTGATATGGGACCAAATTGCCATTGACTACAACAAAATGCCAAATGCAAAGCATGCATCTTGTTCCACTCTTTCTACACAGATCAGTAATGCCAAATGATGGAACTATTGAACCCAAAGCATTGAGAAGAGGTAAAAGACAAAATAGAAGAAGGAGGAGGAAAAGAATGGAAGATTAATGATGTAGAACAGTCTGCAGAGAAAGGGTGTAAAGAAGACATTGCAATTACCTCTAGATGAATGAACAACAGTGCAGGAGACATATTCGCATGATGAGGTACACAGCCACACATCTACTACCTCCTGCAGGCAGACCTGCAACTATTTAATTTGGACAGAAGCGCTATTTCTGTGAAGCTGAATATCACAGCAGCTTTGGATGCCCTTGCAGCTGCCTTCTCTCAAATCTTAATTGTAAACTTGTGTGGAATCTCCCAGATACGCACCCAAAAGTGGAATTGTGAGTTCATTGATGCCCCTCTCAGGAAACTTCATTTATTTTGTCCCAATTGACTTGAATCTAGAAATGCAAATGTTCGAGTTGTAGGATTTCCAGCTATTGCTGGGTTTCCTCTGGTATAAAGTGTTATTGACTGCTCTTCTGTATAGCTGGCATCATTGAGTCAGATTCCTGAATGGGAAGGAATTTCATTCCCTTAATATCCAGCTCTTTTGTGACATAGTACCAATTCCTGTAGATTTGTATCTGCTATCCAGGGAGCTGGCACTCCCAGGTTCGTCAAATGTTCACTCCCCACATCATCTCCAGTGCTGGCTGGTGGATGACAAGCATACCCCAGAAAGCATGGGTAAAGACCCCAGGGCAAACCTACAGATTGATTGTGGACAGTTCTGCGATGCAGCCCATTAATTGACTAGAACCATCATTAATTAGATAATTGGTCTCCTGAAGATGTGCTTCTGTTGTCTGGACCACTTAGCAGGGGAACTCCAGTAATCACGGCACAGTGTCTCCAGAATAGTTAGTGTTTGCTACACAATCTAGTTCATTGACAGGGTGAGAGCTTAGACAAGGGGGAGAAGGTGTAGGCACCTGTCTCCTCATATAAAAAGAAGACGAGTTTGACATAGATGCTAATAAAGCCAATAGCAATGCTGGGGAAAACACACCAGCGAGATGAGGCAGATAGAGCCTAGATAACCTATTAACAGCTAGGTTTGAAAAATAATGTGTTATTTTATTGCACAGAGCTCAGAAAGGCTTTGTACACCTAGATGACACCATAACATGTGATACTCTTGAATAAGAGTTATCAATCTAACTCTCTGTTCATTTAATTAGCAGCCATCTTATTAGGAAGCATCCAGTCTGTTAGTTAGTCAATTGGTCAGACAGACAGCTATGTATGTAATATAATAGTAATCTATGTACGTATGTAGCCCAAATTGTACATGTAAGTTTGAGATATCACATATGTGTACATGGTTAATTTCTGGTCGGCTTTCAACTATCCATCTCTAAATGGACCCAGAGCTCTGTGGTGCATGTTACATGGGCAGATATGTAGAAAACTACCATCACATCATGACAACAGCAATGGAAGCAATGGACGCTAGAAGCTGGTGACAGCAAGTTGTTATTGAATGCTGAAAGGTTAATGACAGTTGTGAAAAGCTCCTTTCCTAAAAGTTACCAATCACTTATCTGAGTTCAGAGCTGAAGTTTCCATTTATTCATCCAGTTTGAAAGCTACGCCTGTTCTGAAACAAGAAACAGTTGGGAGTATATTCTCTCTTTTCAACAAAAGGAGACTGCAGCTGATCTGACTTTAAAGAAAACATCAGTTTTACCATCGGCGACTTCAAGTTGAAAAAACAAGCCATGCCTGTGTCCAAACATCAGTCAATTCTGTAATTTTGCCTTTGAGAAAAGGCGCAAAAACAAAAAAAACCATGTGGATGTGATGTAACAGCACTTATTTTTGGTGTGAACACCATTTTCAGGCACAAGTCTGCTTCTTTTTAAGCGGAATCAAGGCAAAAACAAAATTAATAAAAGAAACAAAAGACTAAATTGCAATATTGATTTTTACTCTGACATTTTTAATGATCACAAAACAGCTCAGTGAGGACAGTAAACAAACAGCTGAACATGACTGGTGTTACACTAACACTTTGTTAAAATTTAAATTGCTCAAAGTGAGAATGAATCTCCACTAGATCAATAGATAACTAATAAAGAAAGACTGGCTGTCCAATTTCGAATCACTTTGAGAAACAAAGTATTACAAAAAATAGAATTACTAATATTTTGAGTAATGACTGTGAAAATTTTCCAAATTTTGGATGATCACGTTAAGTTGTGAGACAACTTCAGAATTCACAAGCTAAACTTCAGATCATTCCACCATCAGCCGGGTGAAAATATTGACCAATTGGTATGCAGGTGTCAATAAAACATTGTAAGATATAATTTCACTGAAGTTAACCTAGCTGAAAGGCAGATGAAATTGTTTACACCTTTCTGAAAGGCATTTCTGGACATAGATCTCCTCATATTTACAATCTATACGCAGAGAGTGGTGGGTGTGTGGAATGCACTGCTAGCCGTGGTAGTAGAGTTGAGATATATTAGGGACATTTAAGCAACTCTTGGATAGGCACATGGACAATAACACAATGAAGGGTATGTAAGTTTGCCTAATTTTAGAGTGGGATAAAAGGCTGGCACAACATTGCGGGCCAAAGGGCTTGTACTGTGCCGTACAGTTCTATGTTCTATTAGGTACCTGTAGTGAGTGTAATATGAAGTCAGCTAGATGGACCTCATAGAATATGAGTTCCCTGATGGGGTCTGTTAACCTGGTCCAATTAGGGAGCCCTGGCTGACAGATATAAACAGAAGTGTCAGACATTCCTGACACTCTGAGGGCTCTGACGGAGCTGGATCTGTGCCTAGGAGACTCCAAGTGTAAATAAAGGGTAACTTGGTGATAACATACCAGCATCTGTGGAATTATTTCAGTGGCAATGGAGTAAAGTGTGATTCTAAAGAAATTCGTTCCCAATAGACATCTTTGAGTTGGAGCAAATAATGGCATCATGCTTGTCTGAATCACGAGGGTAATGTGCTGGAACCCCCTACTATTTCCAGGTTTTGAAAATTATGCTAAATTTCCCAATTTATCTGTCTTTTAGACACAAGTTGACAGAAATCATGGACTAGGTTTCTGTCCTCAACAAGAATGACTATTGATTACAAGAAGTCAGACTCTAGCTACAGGCAAACAATTATGAACCATTGGCTAAATATTCTACTAAATAAAACTTTTATAAACTCCACTTTCCACATACATAGACTGAGATAAAAAACATGGTTGTGCGCAGAGGGCAACACTGGGAAAGCTGTTCAATAGTTCCGGTTCACAAGAACCTCAGAGATAATTCTTATGTTTCAAGTGCTAGTCAGGATGTTGATTCTCAGTCATCCTTCTGCAGATGCTACCACTGGCTCTGACTTATTAATTAGAATTTACAGCTTACAGCAACTGCTTAAGGAATAGATAAGTTGGTCTTCTTCGGGCTTTTTCTGCAGGGAACAGAGAAACCTCCTAGTTTGGTGGTTGTCCAAAGGATTCTCTCTACCTTGTCCCTTACTCAAGCTGTTCTGCTACCTGAGAACCAATCATATACCTGTTAGAAGACAGAATTGGTCACTGATCACTAATTCACAAAATAATCCACTACTTGTTGCCAACCCGAACTCCATTGTACGAAACTCTTCAGCTCCTATTCATCTGCAAAGTACACTTCAATTGCTGCTTGAACCAACAGCTATATACTCAGTATTAAATGAATGTCAGGTTATTTGCTGTCAAAATTATGCTACAATCCTTGCAATTCCTGGTTTTTAAACAGTTATTTTCTCATTTCAGTCCATAATATTAAAAATGCAAAAATAAAAAGGCATGTGCTTCATGTACTCCACAACTACAAAGTCTATTTATGAAGATCCAAAGGTAAAACATTGAAGCAAAATAGAAATTAGACTTGAAGGTAAATATTCCTGAGGCTTGTTGAAAAACCACATGGAGTTTTTGCTTATTATTCTGCTGGCCGCCCACCTCCATGTTACATTCCCAGCTGATTCTCTGCATGTGCTAAGGAGCCCTATTAAGCTGGCTTTCTTTGGGAGGGGAAATGGGGTTTGTCTGTGCTCAGCAGCAGTCCAAGAGAGTTACATCTGAATGATACACCCAGAGAAACTGAATAGCATGGTGAGCAACTGGTTCCCCAAGCAAGTTGTCAGGTGAAAGAGTGAGGTTAAAGCCAATATGCCATAGAAGTAAAACACAAATGGTTTTCAAGGCCCAAAATTTTGTTTAAAAAAATCTATTGCAAAGGGTCTGAATACAATAAAGAGAAGGGTAATTAGTTACCTCTCTGTAAAAAAAAAACATACAGCAAATTGTATTTTAAAAAGAATTAAATTACAAAATATGCAGTGTGTACCCTCAAAATATAAGGGACTTCATCATATAGTCTACCAAATATACAAGGACAGTGTATAAATTTTCCAACAAATATTTTAATGAACACTGTGACAGTTGAATATTTCTGTGATAATTCAGCATATGTATTAGAAAATTATCAGTCAGTAGCAAAGCAGTTATCTAATCACAGCTTCAGCCAAATTGCCTGAACATTGTGACTTGTGGAACTGCCTCTAGCACACTCACTGACACACATTATCTTTTACAAGATACACTAGGTTTTGAGAAGAAAAATTATAATCCATTTACTGACTCATTAATACATTATTGTGCAAATATTGAAACAATTTTAAGCAGTGTAGTAATTAAAACAGAAATAATTTGATGAAATCTTCCTGTGAGACTTTTAAAAGCAATGTTTCAACTTAAGTTTGAATTGGTATGAATACTTCCAATATTTTGCAATACAATCTAAAATGAAACTACCAAATTGTAAAAAGCTTTTGGCTTTTGATTTATACCAGTTGAAATGATTCCCCTTTGAAGCTGAGATTATTGACCTTGATTGTTCTGAGACATTTTAAGCCAAGGTAGTGCATGTGTGGAAAGAGCTGCCAGAGGAAGTGGTGGAGGCTAGTACAACTGCAACATTTAAAAGGCATCTGGATGGGTATGTGAATTGGAAGGGTTTGGAGGGAAATGGGCCGGGTGCTGGCAGGTGGGACTAGATTGGGTTAGGATTTCTGGTTGGCGTGGACGGGTTGGACCGAAGAGTCTGTTTCCGTGTTGTACATCTCTATGACTCTCTGACTCTATAACCTATTCCTTTCACCAACATTTGATAGTACTTAGAATGGTTCCTTTTGCGTGGGTTAAAGTTTCTTCTACCAATTTGGTAAATATTTTAGAAACAGCTGATGGTCACTTGACTTCCTTGATTTCAGACCAGGCAATAAAACTTGAAACAAAAAGAGAAATTGCTGGAGAAACTCAGCAGATCCGGCAGTATCTGTGGAGAAAAAGCAGAGTTAACACTTTGGATCCAGTGTCCCTTCTTTAAAACTGATAGAAGCTGGAAAAGCTGGTATATATGCTGAAGACAGAGGTTGGGGATTATGTGGGAAGAAGTAAGGTGGATAGGTGGGATGGAGCCCAGAGAGAAAGAGTGAGCAGTTAGACAGACAAAGGAATGGAAAATGGTGAGCCAGAGAAAATGAAAAGCTAATAATAGGGAACCATGAGTAGGTGAAAATGGGTTGGCTTTGCAGAAAACAGCCCACATCATGACAGGGCCAGGGGTGTGGGTGGATTTAAAAAATCACAGAATGATTGGTTCAAGCTCCTTCAGGCTGTAAGGTCCCCAGGTGGAAAATGAGGTGGTATTATTTTAGCTTTTGTCGAGTCAGGCTTGAGACAGAAGTATTGGCCAGGGAACATGGTGGTCTGTTGAAGTGGCAGGCAACAGGAAGTTTGGGGTAATGTTTATAGACGGAATGTAGGACTCCACATTTTTGGACTGTGGGAGGAAACTGGAGCACCCGGAGGAAACCCACGCAGGCACAGAGAGAATGTACAAACTCCACACAAACAGTTGCCCGAGGCGGAAATTGAACCCAGGTCTCTGGCACTGTGAGGCAGCAGTGCTAACCGCTGTGCCACCGTGCCACCCACAGTTCCATCATTTTCTAGAGATTCTGCCAGCTTCTTAACTTCTTGCAGATGATCAGTGGGATCACCTTCAAATTTCAAGGCTACTACTTCAGCTTCATCATTTGATTTACAGTTGATTAATTGAAGAACTGTTAGGGAGAGATTTTAAAGAGGAGTCTTGAGTCTGATGTCCGATGGTACAATTCGATCTTCTTATTAGAAGTCCTTACCAACACAGCATGGGAGAGGTCTCTGGATGCAGTCTCCAAGACACTCTGACTCTCCCAATCAGGTACAGTATATTTATACATTCCATGTTACGATGATTACATGTAATATTGACATCAGTGCTTGCCATCTCCCTTCTGAAGCAAATATCCAATCATGTGATTGCATGGTCAATGATGGACAACTCAATGGACAATGCTAGATCTTCCCATGATCTCATAATATTTACCGGATGTCCTTATCACCTTGCCTTGGGTTTTCACAGTGCATCTGACATTTGCACCCATTATTCAAACCACCCTACCTTCCGGCTTTCCTGCTTTAAGGCACATTCCAACACTGACAGTATTCAATCCTACCTCCTAGCAAGATGAGGTTTTCGCCCTACTATCTAAGGTTGCTCATCCATAGAAATTCAGTTAAATCCCCTGATATTAGTTTGTCAGTTGTACATATAATTTTAATGTACCCATAAACATAGGTTTATTTAATATGTAGTGGCAAGAGCTTAACGTCTTGATTATGGAGGGATCAGACTTTACCTTTTACACTTTACTAAAAGGCAAACCTTGGACTAGTTGGTATCAGGCACCTTGTATTTAGATTTTTCAAGGCTACTCCTTATCAAGACTGTCTCTATGCCTAGAGCTGACTATCTACAGGAAGCTGATTAAATTCCCCGATGTCCAATAAGCTAAAACTGAAGCTAATACTATTATTGTATGAATAAATGTGCGTGTGTGTTCACACCTATGTACTCATATTTAGCTAAAGGGACTTAACCAAGGTGTTTCAAGTTTTCCTCTTCTATTCCATATTAAATAGCGAGCTTTACGTTTTCTAGAACATTTCCATCTGAGCTTCCGTTATCTGAAATGTCTCAGTGTCTACATCTTTGCTCCTTCTTTACTAAGATTTCTATGAGGCACTTATCTGGTTGCCATAAGTATGAAAGCCATGATCCTGTGTGTGTAATCTACTGCCTCAGTTATCAATTCTCTTCAGTCATTTTCTGCCAGCTAAAAACCACATGCAGCCATTTTATGTTACCTTCAGCTGTGGGCAGCTCCAACGAGAACATTGTTTATATAGTAAATTATGTTCTACTATTTTTACTGAGGCCTTTTCTTTCTAACCAGTTTACTAATAGCATATAAAAGCAGAACTGAAAGGCTCGACTACCAGTCAACAGTCCCGGGCAGATCCAGGGATGGAGATGGTGGTGTCTGGGACATTTTCTATAAGGAATGGTTCTATGTGCATGACTGTGATAAGACAGCTTGACGAGTCTGTGCAACAGCTCTCCCAAACTTTGGCACTAGCCCTAGATGTTAGTCAGGAGGGTTGACAAAGCTGGGCTTGCCATGTCATTTCTGGTGCCTTAGTCAATACTAGGTAACTTGTACAGTTTCATTTCATTTTAGAACTGAATGGTTTACTAAGCCATTTCAGAGGACAGGTCAGAATCAATCACTGTGGATCTGGATTCGCCTGTAGGCCAGACCAAGTAAGGATGTCAGTTTCCTTCTTGAGTGAATCGAATACGTTTTTATAACAATGATTTTGTGATCATCATTTGACTTCCATATTTGAGATTTTTATTGAGATTATTAAATTTAACTTTCACCATCTGCTTTGGTGGGTTTCAAAGACTGGTGCCCAGAACATTACCTGGATCTCAGGATTTCTAGTCTGGGCCATCAAGTCCCCCTGAATAAACAAATAGCATATTTTGAACCTTCATAATCCTCTCAGTCCCATTAGACATGGATCCAGATTGCTCTGATTGAACTACAACAATGTAGTCACAATTCTATGTGGGCGGCACGGTGGCACAGTGGTTAACACTGCTGCCTCACAGCGCCAGAGACCTGGGTTCAATTCCTGCCTCAGGCAACTGACTGTGTGGAGTTTGCACGTTCTCCCCGTGTCTGCGTGGGTTTCCTCCGGGTGCTCCGGTTTCCTCCCAGAGTCCAAAGATGTGCAGGTCAGGTGAATTGGCCATGCTAAATTGCCTGCAGTGTTAGGTAAGGGGTAAAATGTAGGGGTATGGGTGGGTTGCGCTTCGGCGGGTCGGTGTGGACTTGTTGGGCCAACGGGCCTGTTTCCACACTGTAATGTAATCTAATCTAATCACTCTTTTGTTAACTCAAGAAAGCCTCTCAGAATGTGCCCTTTTTTAAAAAAATTCATTTTGTCTGTGAGAAATGTATCCAACTGGAGGGGGTCCTTTGTAAATTAATCTCCTTGTGACAACTGAAGGAGTTGATCAGTAAAAAAGGGAAGCCAGCTCATTCCCCCTCAGCTGGGAGTCTGACTTAGTATTTCATCTCCCCAATTGTCTTAACAAAAATTTGGACCTTCATAAATCCAGGAACTTTGAATGAGACCAACATAAGATTGGATGTGGAGTTATTGTAAGTGGCAAAAGATAAGGGGAGAGATCTCAGATTTTACATATTAAAATATGATGACATTAAAAGCAACCAAAACCAGTCTACATTTGGAACCAATATCCCTGATTGGTTTACAGGAACAAGTAAAAGCCAGACTGCTTGAATTAGCAAGTACATTAAAGGTGGAATTGTCTGCCAGAGCTAAGACAGCAGAAGTAATTGAAAAATTGGCAAAGTGTCCAGGACTGGTGGAAATATAGGATATACTCGGTACATAAAGTGTTGAGTCACTTGAGTTGCAATGATTAGATGATATCATGACATGTGACACTCTGGTATTAGAGGACTCCATTTTACTCTCCACAGCTTTCAGTCAGCAGGCAGAGAGCCAAACATTCAGTCAACCATGTTTTAAATGTCGTTATAATTTAAATCAGCACCCATGCTGCATATGTAACTCTGAGATGTCATATAGACGTATCCAGTTAGTTCTTAAGAAACCTCCAGGAATTGATTCAATATGAGCCTGACTATTTGTGATGCATTTTACGTAGGCTTATATATAGAAAACTGCAAACACATCATGCTCAGAGCAAGTGGTCATATTGTGCTGGCAGCAATCAATCCAAACGTAGACAAAGGAGCCTAAATGTAAGAGGTGAGAAGAGAGTGACTGCCTTTGATATTGAGTTTGACACCAAGGAATCCCAGCAAAACTAAAGTCAATGGGAATTTGTGGGGGAGAAGTCACCACTGGCTGGAGTTGTACCTAACACAAAGGAACTTAGTTGGTTATTGAATGTCTATCACCTCATCATCACAGGAGTTTCTCTGGACACTGTACTTGGCCCAGCCATCTTCAACTGCTTCATCAATAATCATGCCTCCATCATAAGATCAGAAAGGGATGCTTGCTAATAATTGCACAGTGTTCAGCACCTTTCACAGTTCCTCAGACACTGAAGCAATTCACATCCATGTGCAGCAAATCCTGGAAAAGATCCATGCAAAGGCTGATAAGAAACAAGTAACATTTGTGGAAGTGCCATGCAATGACCATCTCCAACAAGAGAGAATGCATCAATTGCACCTTGAGAATCCCTAGCATTGCCATTGCTGAGTCCCTGACTATCATCATCTGGGAGGTTACTTTTGACCAGAAATTGAACCAAATGCAGCCAGACTATAGCTACAACAGCAGGTCAGAGGTGAGGCAAGCTGTTGCGAGCAACTCACCTTCTGCCTTTGCAAAGCCAGTCCACCGTCTACAGGGCACATGTCTGGAGTGCAATGGAACACTCTCCACTTGCCTGAATGAGCTCCGCTCTAACAATATTCAAAACCCTCAACAGCATTCATGACAAAGTAACTCATTTTACTGGTGCCCTATCTCAAATTTTCAGCATTCATTTCTTCCACCATCAAGCACAGTGTATACTTTTGAGGTTCTGTTCGCCGAGCTGGGAATTTGTGTTGCAGATGTTTCATCCCCTGTCTAGGTGACATCCTCAGTGCTTGGGAGCCTCCTGTGAAGCGTTTCTGTGATGTTTCCACCGGCATTTATAGTGATTTGTATCTGCCTCTTCCGGTTGTCAGTTCCAGCTGTCCGCTGCACAAAACACTGCATAGGACAAACAGGAAGACAGCTAATGATCCGTATCCATGAACACCAACTAGCCATGAAACAACACGACCAGCTATCCTTAGTAGCCACACACGCAGAGGACAAGCAACATGAGTTTTACTGGGACAATACTACTATTATAGGACAAGCCATACAGAGAACAGCCAGGGAATTCCTAGAGGCATGGCATTCATCTACAGATTCAATCAATAAGCACATCGATCTGGACCCAATATACCAGCCACTGCAGCGGACAGCTGGAACTGACAACCGGAAGCGGCAGATACAAATCACTATAAATGCCGGAGGAAGCATCACAGAAGCACTTCACAGGAGGCTCCCAAGCACTGAGGATGTCACCAAGACAGGGAACGAAACGTCTGCAACACAAATTCCCAGCTCGGCGAACAGAACCACAACAACGAGTACCCAAGCTACAAATCTTCTCACAAACTTTGAACAGTGTATACTATTTAGAAAGTGCACTACATTATCATACCAAGTCTCCTACATAGCACCTTCCAGTACTGCAACCTCCACTATCTAGAAGGACAAGCAAATACATTGAAAGTTGTACTTGGGGCGTAGATACATCACAGTGATGTTAAGAAGGGAGTTCAAGGATTTTGACTCACTGATAATGAAGGAACAGTGATATAATTCCTAGTCAGAAAAGCATACAACAAGGAGGAGAATTTGTAGGTGGTGGTATTACTATGTTCCTATGGTCCTTGTCCTTCTAGGTGTTAGACATTGTAAATTTGAAAGATGCTTTCTAAGGAGCTTTGCTGATTTATCGCAAAGCATTTTGTCGATAGTAAATACTACACACTGGTAGTGAGGAAGTGAATTGTAATCATGGCAGACAGGTTCTCATTGAAGTGGCTGCTTTGTCCTGAATGGTGACGAGCTTCTGGATTATTATTGGAGTTGCATCCATCCAAGCAAATGGACAGTATTTCTTTAAACACCTGCCTTGTGCTGTGTAGATAGTGGATAGTCTTTGGGGAAACAGGAATTGACTTCATTGCTACCTCTAGCCAGATCTTAGCCACATATGGCTGTTTCAGTTCAGTTTCTGGTCAATGGTAATGCCATGATGTTAATACTAGAGGATTCAATAATGGTAATGTAATTGAATTCAAGGGCATGTTATTAAATTCTTTTCTCATTGGAGGTGGTTATTGCCTATAGTTACCTATCTTTTGTTTATTTCCCTTTGCAAATAAGGTGCAACGTTGGCAGTTTTCCAATTCTCTGAGACTCTTTCAGAATGCAAGGATTGCTGTGAGATTACCATGTGGGTATCCACTATTTCTGCAGCTACTTATTATAATATTCTAGGATGCAACCCATCTAATCTACAGGACCTATTGGTCTTTAGCCCCATTACTTTCCCTAGCACTTCTTCTTTGATAGTTATTATATTTATTTCCTCTCCTCCTTTTGCCCATTGAGTTTTGTTGGACTGTTATTAATGTTTCCCACTGTAACAACTAATGCAAAGTATTTATTCAACTCCTCTGCTATTTCATTGTTCCCATTGTTTTTTCCCCAATCTCATTCTCTCAGGGTCTGTGTTCATGCTTGTCTTCCTACTCTTCCATCTTGACATTACTTGCAAGTTTACCCTCAAAGTTTATTTTTTTCCTTTTTTTGTTATGTTTTCATTGTCTTTTCTTGATCTTTAAAACATTCCCAATCCTTTGGCTTACCACTAATCTTTGCTACGTTGTATGTTATCTCTTTCAATTTGATTCTATCCTTAATTCCTCTGGATAGTAAGTGTTTGCTTCTTCCCTTCCTAGAATCCTTCTCTCTCACTGGAATATGTATTTGCTGTGAGCCATATATTATTTTCTTAAACGTCTGCTATTGTTTCTCAACCATCTTTGCTGCTAAACTCCTTTCCCAGTCTACTCCAGCCAGCTCTGCTCTTATTCCTTTGTAATTACCTTTATTTAAGCTGAGCACAGTTGTTTCCAACCCAAGTTCCTCCCTCTCAAACCGAATGGTAAATTCTACCATATTATGATCACTGATTCTGAGGGAAAGTTTTACCCTGACATAATTTATTAAACTTGCCTCGTTTCACATCACCAGATCCAAAATGATCTGATCCCTCGTTGGATTCACAACGTATGTTTTGGAAAACTGTCCTGATCAACACATTATGAATTCTTACGTATGGCTTCCTCTGCCAATCTGACTATATCAATCTATATGAAGATAATTAGGTCATCAGGTCACGGTCCTCTTGTAGACCTCATCCCCCAGTTATCATTCTTGCAAGATATCAGGCCCCTTAAACCCAGTGGGAACATGGGAATAGTCAAGGGAATAGGCATCATGGAATTGCCCAGGGTACCTAGTGCAGAATTCCAAGATATGGTACTGATGATCAGAGATCACTTCCACATTGATTGACACCTTTCTGTGTAATGATTTGATCCCTAAATGCAATGTGCTTCCAGTCTATCACACCCTACACCTGAGGCTGCCAGCTACATTGCCAAAGCTTACTGCTTGGGCTGCAGCACTGACCTCATCACGGGGAAATGAGATGTACCGATGCATTTTAGCCAAAATTGTATCAGTGTCAGCCTTGAAACATTTGTGTGCAGAAATAGTGTGAGAAATTCCAGATAGGTCCCCAGTGGATCCTTGGAAGGAATCAGTTGTATAAGCATAGGAATATAGGAAACATAGGAACAGGAGTAGGCCATTCAGCTCCTTAAGCCTGTTCCACCGTCCAATAAGATCATAGCTGATCTGTCGCGTAATTCCATAGACCTGACTTTGGTCCATATCCCTTCATATCTTTGCTTCTCAAAAGATGAATCTACCTTGGATTTAAACTTAGCAACAGATCCAGCATCCACTGCCCTTTGTGGAAGAGAGTTCAAAACACTTACCACCCTTTATGGGCATAAACACTTTCAACCACAAGTTCAAAGTTCAAAGTGGAGCCAGAGTGTTTTCCGAGGGCCTGGCCTAAATAAATTTCTAACTAAACTTCCAGTAAGGGGTGGCACGGTGGCTCAGTTGTTAACACTGCTGCCTCACAGCGCCAGGGACCTGGGCTTGATTCCCATCTTGGGCGACTGTCTATGTGGAGTTTGCACATTCTCCATGTGTCTGCATGGATTTTCTGTGAGTGCTCCGGTTTCCTCCACAATCCAAAAATGTGCAGGTCAAGTGAATTGGCCATGCTAAATTGCCCATCGTGTTAGGTGCATTACTCAGGGGTAAATATGGGGAATGGATCTGGGTGTGTTATTCGTCGGAGGGTCGGTGTGGACTTGTTGAGCTGAAGGGCCTGTTTCCATACTGTAGGAAATCTAATCTAAATCAATTTTTGGTCATTTATCTAATTGGCATTTGTAAGATCTTACACTTTTACAAATTAAGTGTCAACTTTTATTGCGTTCCAATAACTGAAAGTACTTCATTGGCTTCATAAAGAATTTGGGATGTCTGAGCTTGTGAAAGGCATAGAAACAGAAAATAGGAGTAGAAGTAGGCCATTTGGCCCTTTGAACCTGCTCTGTCATTCAACTTGATACCCTTTGTTCCCTTTAGTCCTAAGAACTATATCTGGCTCCCTCTTGAAAACATTCGAAGTACGCCTTGACCACTTCCCATGGCAGGAAATTCCACAGGCTCACCACTCTCTAGGTAAAGAAATTTCTCCTCATCTCAGTCCAAAATAGCCTATTCTTAATCCTTAGGTTGTGATTCCTGGTTTGGAACTCACTGTTCTTTGGGAATATTCTTCCTGCATCTACTCTGTGTGGTCCTGTTAAAATGTTATTGAGACTCACTGTCCCCCTCTTTCTTCTAAACTTATATTCACCAATCCAGTCTGTCTTTATATGTCAGTCCTGCTATCCCAGGAATCAGTCTGGTAAATCTTCTTTGCACTTCCTACATAGTCAGAACACCTTTCCACAGAAGAGGAGATCAAAACTGCAGCAATACTCAAAATGTGGCCTCACCAAGGCCATGTACAATTGCAGCAAGACATTGTCGCTCCTGTATTCAAATTCATTCACAATGAAGGCCAGCATACTATTTGCCTTCTTGCATGTCTGCTGCTCCTGCTTGTTGGCGTTCACTATCTGGTGTACCATAACATCCAGGTTTCATTGAATCTCTCCCTTTCACAATCTGCTGCCACTCAATTTATAATCCACCTTCCTGTTTTTGTTACCAAAGTAACATTTAACTGTTACATTTAAGTATAACATCTGCACAGCACTATGTAGATGCAGGTTCTTTATTGTAAGTTTCATTGTACTGTTCTTAAATCCATCCTGGTGGGTCTACCAAACTTAAACCTGAAGGCCCTTTTGGTAATGTAAGCTCTTGCTACAAAGGCACCCACAATCTCAGGGCTTCAGAATTTGTAGAAGTATTTTCAGCAGGATGCAGGTCTAAGTCTTGTATCATCACTGTAACATTAGGGTTGGAAAGTTAATTTCACTGGTCATCGAGACAACAACAGCCTGTATCTATATAGCACCTACAAAGCATTACAGCATCTGAAGGTTTGAACAAAATAAGGTCATATTAGGTCAGATTGATCAAAGAGGAAGGTTATCAGAATTGTTTTAAATGAGGAAAGAGGTAGATTTCGCTACTTTGTTTTAAATAACTAAGGCACAGCCAGCGCTTCTGAAGTAACTATAATTGAGAATGTGCATGAGACCGGAATTTGAAGAGCACAGTCATCTCTGAAGAGAGCAATGTGGAAGTAGGTTTTAGCTATATGTCAATCGTGTTGAGTCTAAGTGCTTATTGATCAGTCGCAGGACAGACCTGATGGTATCAGTTAGATTCGGCAATTTCAAGATACGGCTTCATGAACCTCTCAGCAGCTTGGTCGTTCTGGTTCTATCCAAATGGTCATTTAAAATTTAAGGCCAGTAATAGGTCTGGACGCTTCCCTGTTAGAGAATAGATAAAAATGCTTGCATCACTTCTTCAGAGTAGTGCGGCAATGTGATGAATCCTTATTGGATATTAGCACTGAGGATTGTGAGTCCGCTATAGCCCCTGCCATCTGTTACAGGTCTCTGGCATGGTGCCTCCCTGAAAGTGTGGCACTCATCCAGCATTCTTCTATTTAGAGAAGCATTCTAAACATCGGAGTCTGTGGGATAAAAAACCAGCACCTCATTTCTACACAGTCTCTGTTCTTTACTGTCAGATTGCATTTTCTCCTCCAACTTCTCCTGTGTCTCACATGGTGAAAAATCCTCATCAAAGCTATTTACATCCCACCCACACTTGAGCGGATTTCTCTGGACTGGTGAGCAAGTGAAAAAGAATAAATGTTTACATGAATGAGGAGGTGGTGGGCGGGAATTAAATGAAAGGCCACTTCACATCTCCCTTCGTTCTTCTCCTCAATAGCATCTTGAATTGAATTTTCTAACAGAAAAAGAGCATGGAACAAATTTATAACACATACGTTCCTCTGTAGTTCTCCAGCAATGTTTCAAGCACTGCCAAAGCATTATACACATCATACATTATATTTGTCCTTCCTACAATCTCCACCCCAAATACACAGCTTGCTGTACAGCAGTGTGCTACACCAATCTGACATGAGCTACACAGCAAACACACGACATTAAGCAAGCTGCCATGTATCCAATTCTTAGTGGAGCAATCCTCAATGAAGTCACCCATCAATCAAGGGGCATAGTAAGGTAAAGCAAGCCTCCCATGCCAGTCAAGGGCAATGGCCACAGGCAGGCGTCCGCTCAAAGATTCATCAGCCAGGGCATCTATGCCTCTGCAGTCCAAGGAGTGGGTCATGGTAAACCTGTTGACTCCCTGGTGGCCAATCTGATGGGCAGGACTATTATGGTTGGCATTAGTATTCTTACCAGCCAAGAGACTGGAACATCTTGCCCAGTAAAGGGTCATGTTGGTCAATAGGCTGGACCATGGTCAATCCATCACGACTGCCCACAGAAACTAAAAGGTTATGGGGGTTTGGAAATGTGGTTGTTGCTGTGGAACTGAGCCTTGGCGAGTTATTCTCTAGCACTGGGCCTTCTGGCTCTCGTGAAGGGCTCAGTATCATTGTGAAGGAAGAGCTGGGATACTGGTGATCAGAGTCGAGAGTGTGGCACTGATGAAGAGCTTATGCCTGGAACATTGATTCTCCTGCTCCTCGGATACTGCCTGACTTGCTGTGTTTTTCCAGCACCACACTCAGGACTCTGAAGGAAAGGCTGAAAGATTACCAAGAAGGATACGGTGAAGCATACCTGGGAAGGCTGTAATACAGTGGATGGTGCGGGTACCCTCCATAGACATGGGCAGGTTGGCTTCAAAGGGAGGGCAGAGTATGATCAGCCAGAACCTGGATGTGTTTGATAGGCAGGTATAGGTGCAAGGAGATGGACTTGACAGGAAATGTGAAACCTGTGGGGTTAATGGGAAAGGGATGTGGATATTTAGGGACTCATCAGCATAGTGAGGCTAAGGGTGAAAGCCACTGAAAGAAGAATGCCCTCTGCCACCTTCCATCAAGCTAGAAATCAAATGTGCACAATATGAAAGAAAATGACTGTGAGCACACTGGAGTTTAGCAGCGTAACTGACTCAATCTGTGAGTAGGGATTTTAAAGAGAAACAACATTGGTCACAGGCCCACGTACTGTAAAAGACACAGGCATGCAGGCTGCCTATTCCCTGGCCATCCTACAACATCAACCCTCTCTGAATGTTGCACAGCCTCTGCTAGACAACTCATTGACAGCTTCACCTTTGTGCACAGGTAGAACCAAACAATAGACGTATTGAATGAGGAGGGAGAGGGGGGCAAAACAGTCAACATCATCCAATGCAATACGTCTGCATTAATCCCCCTGTTTCCAGGTGGTGCAATAGGGTCCTGGTACAGAGTTCCATCCATGGAACCTTGTCCTTGGCTGTGAAGTGCTGCTGGTTGGTGTGAAAATTGGTTAAACACTTACACATAATGACATGTAAGGTAAAATCTGGAAAACTTATCCATAAAAAGAGAGTGTTGTACAAGCCATTTTTGCTCATGCCACCAAAGTGCCTACAATAAGTGTCTTTCTCCCTCCCTCTCTTCTCCAACTTAATGCAATTCTAGATTCCTCAGCTTGGCTGAAGGATTCCTGCACAGTTGTTGAGTCCATTGGCCATGGAGGTGGTAAGGACTCAGATGTTGGGCAAACCCACTCTCATGCAAGCTTTGTGTTCCTTATTATGGGCTGTATTCTCCTGCAATCACAGAAAGGTGGGAAATGAATGAGATAACAGTGGTTGGCATAGTTGTTAGTGTTGGTTCATAAAAGATTTGCAAGGATGTTGCCAGGGTTGGAGAGTTTTAGCTTTGGGGAGAGGTTGAATAGGCTGGGCTGTTTTCCGTGGAGTGTCAGAGACTGAAGGGTTTAATAAAATCATGAGGGTAGTGATAGGGTAAATAAATAAGATATTTTCCCTGAGGTGGGGGAGTCCAGAACTACAGGGCATAGATTTAGGATGAATGGGGATAGACTTAAAAGAGAACTAAGGGAGAACTTTTTCACACACAAGATGGTGCATGTATGAAATGAGCTGCCAGAGGAAGTAGTGGAGGCTAGTACAATTACAATATTTAAAAGGCATCTGGATGGGTGCATGAATAGGGAAGTTGAAACTTTATTGCTGGAACAGCACAGAAGGTCAGGCAGCATCCAGGGAACAGGAGATTCGACGTTTCGGGCACAGGCCCTTCTTCAGGAATGAGTCATGAAGACAATCGCCAACAGATTGGCGACCTCCGCGGCTATGGGGAAGAACTCTGTCTCCGTGGTCGCAGCAGCTACTTCCGCCCCCAGTGACGGCTCATTCCTGAAGAAGGGCCTGTGCCCGAAACGTCGAATCTCCTGTTCCCTGGATGCTGCCTGACCTGCTGTGCTGTTCCAGCAATAAAGTTTCAACTTTGATCTCCAGCATCTGCAGACCTCACTTTCTCCTGCATGAATAGGGAAGGTTTAGATGGATATGGGCCAAATGCAAGCAAATGGGACTAGATTTACTTATGATATTTGGTCGGCATGGATGAGTTGAACAGAGGATCTGTTTCTATACTGGAATCTCTATGAGTCTATAACTAGGACTTAGTCAAAAATAAATATACAATTCCTCCCAGAATGTCAGGGAAGTGAAATAATGCAAAAAGAAAGAGAAAAAAGGTGGGAAGAAGGCAATGAGAAAGGAAGCAGGGTCATATATAGCGATTTTCACAGCTAATCAAAGTCTCAAAGTGATTTACAGCCAATGAAGTTCTTTTGGAAATGCAGCCACCGTTGGAATGTAGGAAACGCAACTATTTTGAGTTCAACAAACTTTCACAAGCAGTTATGTGATCATGGATGGAAATGTGTTGCTGGAAAAGCACAGCAGGTCAGGCAGCATCTAGGGAACAGGAGAATCGACGTTTCGGGCATTAGCCCTTCTTCAGGATCTAGAGGTTATGTGATCATGATGTGTTTGTGATCATGATCTGTTTCTTGTGATGTTGATTGAGGAACAAATATTATTTAGGACAGAGGGATAATTCCCCTACTTTTCTTTGTAATGGTACAATGGGAGTTTGTACAGCTATCCAAGTAGACAGATGGGAACTTCGTTTTATGTCTTTCCAAATGATAGCATCTCCAAACCAGTGAAAATACCAAAGCTTAGAAATGATGCATACTGACCCAGAACATCTTGTAGACCTCCAGTACTCCCAGTAAGTTCATTTCCTAGTTTTACAGGTTTTGTAGATATATTTTCATTCAACTATTTAATATTCCCTTCGTACTTCACTAGAGTTTCAGCCGTGATTTTTATGCTCAGGCTCTAGATTGAGATTTGAACCAATTCTATGTCTGACCTGACCTGAGTTGGCATATTTCCATGTTCCTGTGATGTGCCCAAGGAGATTTACATCATGAGTTACTGCAGTACGTTACCTTTACTGGATGTGGTTGATGCTACTCATATAGCAAGTAAAGCTGAGATCATTCAGAGATGTTACATACACTGCAGAAACTCCCGAACAGATTGTTCGTGTTATGGATGAAGCCCTTAATACAGTCACAGAGGGCTCTGCACAATGACATGGATGAAAGCCCCACATTTGCTAACTAGTGTAACCATTAAGGAACGGTAGAAAGAAGAAACTCGAGGACCATATGGGATCCGATGCAGAGATGTACTAATATAACTGAAGGGCTCTCACTGATCAGCTACACATCTGGAGAGGTGCTACCATCTGACAACACTTGAATCATGCAGCAATTATTACCATCTGTACAGATTAAGGAATGAAGAACAACTGCAGTAACATTGATAAAACTAAACTCTTTTAGAGATAGGGGAATACTTCTGAATCTGTTTCTTAGGCATTAACTTCCAAACATAATTGGCTCAGTCCACCTAGAGGTACAATAATGCTTCAGAACAAAATCTCAGCATCACTGGTATCATTTTCCCTCTGTTGTCAGAATTAGGAGAATGTGATAATCTTGGTATACAGTCCTTAGGTTCTCATAGCTGCATCAAGGAAAATTGCTGTTTCATACTTATGTGTGAAGTCCATATTGCATATGAACTTTAGGATGCTATGTTTTACAAAATAAGGTGATTTTCCTTCATCAGTGGAGTTAAATAAAGATTTATGTTTGCACCTATTCCCTTTAGATCACACTGTTTATGTATGTATTCGCACATCTGGAAACCTTTACATCCTGAAAATGATCACAGAGGAATTAATGACTAATTTTTGTGTTTGCAGATAACTGTACCCTAGAGGTATACACACTCAGGAGGATCTGCAATTCATTACCATAAGGCTTGGCCTAGCAGTGAAGAACTACAACCATATCATCAAGCCTGATGGAAATAGAGGTCATGCATCAGTAACACTCACAAAAACATCATGTCTATTAGTGATACCAAACTGGTTAACTCATTTGGATAGTAGGTTGTCAATGGTGTGCTAATAAAGAGCGAAGTGTGCTGTCATATCAAGAATGCCAACTCTACGTTCAAAAGATTGAAAAAGCATGCCTGCAAGCAGCAGGGGATCAAACTCACAACAACATTGTAAGTATACAGGAATGTAGTCATTACCACCCTCCTATGTGGGTGGATATGAGTCTTCAATGTATTTCTGTCATTGCTTTCAACAGCTTGACAAATTCCACCTCCAATAGTTTATGATGCACATCAAACAGCAGAAAAGAAATTACCGACTGCAGGATCTTCAAGTATGTCAGTTAACAACATTAAGGCTAAGCTACTATGAGAATGACTACACTCTTTTAGACCACATGGAGGAATCCCAAATGCCAAAATAATCTTATTCAGTGAGCTGTAACAGTGAAAACAGAAGAATAGTGGGCAGCAAAAATGATATGACATGTTCAAGCACAAACTCAGGTAATGAAATATTAATGTCACCACCTGGGAAAGCGTTTCACTGTTTTTATTAGCTGGGGAGCAGTAGTGTCATGTTGATATTTGCTTGGGTCGTGATTGGGAGCTACAGCTTCTGAAAGTGAAATTACAACACTAAAAATATGAAGACATTGATCTGCAATGGGCTATTTGCACTTGTGATATGTATAGAAGTGCTTGAACCATAATGTCTAGTAGTACAATCATCAAGAATTATATTTCTTCTAACAATCTTTTTCAGTTAGTCTATTTGGTATGTACAGAGTTCTCAGGTTTGCTGTGGATCTGTCTAAACTCTGATGAAACATCTTGAACAAAGAAATAAAGTGTTTGAAATAACATCAACCTGCTAGTAAACTATTAATTTTACATAACTTTTTTTTAATTGAAATGAAGGTTTCACAGGTATTAGCTGCAGAAATATGTTTTGATTTTTGCAAAAGATAATTACTTTCTGCATTATCTTTTATAAAGATATTTCTTGTCAGGCTTTGCACGACATTGATCATGCTAAGTCAATTGTTTTATATGGGAGGCAAATTATATCATTAACAAATGTGCATTTATTGAGATGTTTTAAGAGACTATCTAAAGATTTCCTAGAAGGGAATAAAAGGGAGAGATTGAGCAGAAATAACAGAAGGGAAGTCATAAAGCAAGGTTTTGAGGACACGTTTTTAAATGAAAAAGGAGAATGCTGAGAGGATACAATAACAGCTGAAAAATGTGCTGCTGGAAAAGCGCAGCAGGTCAGGCAGCATCAAAGGAGCAGGCGAATCGACATTTTGGGCATAAGCCCTTCTTCAGGAATGAGGAGGTTGTGCCAAGTAGGCTAAGATAAAAGGTAGGGAGGAGGGACTTGGGGGAGAGGCGTTGGGAATGCGATAAGTGGAAGGAGGTTAAGGT